>NW_026777777.1:0-105451 GCF_028023285.1 Balaenoptera ricei
ATAAAACTTACCTTGAACCAAAAAAGAAAAAAAAAAAAAAAACAGAACCCACTGGTCATACAGAGGAAAACCCTATCAGGGCACTTGCTCCAGGGGTAAACAATTCTGAAGTTGGTCACAGGTGGGGAATCATCTCCCATGCAGCCAGCAGCCCCCACACGAGGAGCATCCTCATTGCAAAGCTGGGGGAAAGTGAGGAGGCGTCTCTGAGTAAACATGAGCTGAGCCCCAGGCCAGCTGCTGCTGAACTTTTCCCACCCTTCCCAGGTAAAACACCTGAATGTGTGCAAAGACTTTAAAAACTAGAGGAAGGGGCTTGGAGTCACACCAGCGACAGCACACAGGCCGACTTGGTGCCTCCAGGCCAGCCAGGATGGTCCTGGCCCCGGGCGCTCGTCTGGAAGCTTTCCATTTCCCTGCCTGAGGTACCCCTCCTGTCCCGGCCCCCACTGCTTTTTTCCTTCCTCACCTCTGCCCGGGGAGAAATTCCAGCAGCAAGTATGGGTGACACATCCTCTTCTTTAGCAGGTGGCAGCCCGGCAACTCCTGCAGAAAGTCCAGCAGAGCCCCAGTCACACTGGGCCACTCATAGAGCCGTGGGCCCTACTCCCTCCCACCAGCCCAACCCCGAGACTGCTGACGGGGCAGAGAATATGGCGTCAGGCACAGCTGCAGAGGCTTTTGCTGCCTGGAGGGGTGTTTATATTGACCTCAACCCAGGCACACCTGGGAAGGGCTGGCCGGCCGGGTCAGGCTGCCCAGGTCAGCCAATCCTCGCCCCTCAGGGGCTCAGAGTTGCAGAAAATGGGCCTTGCTGCACCGGCCAGATCCAAGGAACAGGTGTAGGGTCCCGAGAGTCAGGATAGATAAGGGGCGGCAGCCCTGGCTTGTTTTCGAATCATTTTATCTGGTCCATGAGTGGGAGACAACTTCAAGAAGACCCTCTGCTAATGAGAGGAACCCAGGAGTCAGGGAGAGGAGGGGTGGTGGGTGGAGACAGAGGCCTGGTGCCCCGGCTGCAGTGGAAGCCCCTGGAAGACCAGGCAGAGGGAGGCCGCACAGAGTGAAGCCTAGGGTCACAGACCTGTTGGAGCTGCTGTTTGTTAGTTCAAGCTCTGCTCTGAGGTGCTCTGTGTCAGCTCTGAGTGACAGGGGTGCTGGGGGTGCTCTGCAATGAGGGCTACGTGCACGGTTCCTGCGTGCCCAGCCCTGCCGGGGTACCTGTCCACGGGAGCTCCATATCCAGGGAGGGGCCTGCCCACGAGAGCCCCGTGGGCTGCTGCGTACCTGCCCAGGTGAGCTCCATATCCTGGGAGGGGCCTGACCACAAGAGCCCCGTGGGCTGCTGGGGACTTGGTAGAGGACGCCAGGACAGTCAGTGAAGCCACAGAGGATATACATCTAGTAGTTCCTAATTCCTACACCCTGCTGGTCATTCTACCATCCACCAGGACATGGCATTCTGTATTAGACTTCAATGATGCCTTCTTCTGTATTCCATTAGTCCCAGAGTCACAAGAAATTTTGGCTGTGAGTGGCAGGACTCAACCTACAACAAAAACAATACTGCTGGGCCGTCCTGCCCCAGGGGTTCAAAAATTCCCACACCATCTTTGGGGAAACGTTAGCTAAAGACCTAAAAGATCTACCTCTGGAGAAGGGAACCCTCCTTCAATATGCAGATGACATTCTGATCACCAGCCCGACTAAGGAGGCCTCTGAACTACCTAGCCAATGAAAGATAGAAGGTGTCCAAGGAAAAGGCTCAAATATCACAAACTAAGGTGGCCTTCCTGGGCTTCATTCGCACAGAAGGTCGGAGAAGCCCACCCCAGGAAAGGGAAGAAGCCATTTGCAGCCTCACCTTTCCTGAAACTAGAAGACAGCTTAGGGGTTCCTGGGGAGACCGGGGTTTGCTGCATCTGGATCCCTAACTACAGTCTAATAGCTGGGCCTCTATATGAAACACTGAAAGGAAAAGATGATGATCCTTTTGAATAGAATCCAGAAGCGGCCTTTCAAGAATGGAAAGAGCAGTCAATTCAGACCCTGGCCCTGGACCTCCCTAAGTTAGCTAAACCCTTTGACCTTTACATTCCTGGTCCAAGGCGAATCGCCCTTGGAGTATTAGTGCAAAAACTGGGACCACTTGAAATGGAACAATGCAAGAATGCCCTCCAGGCATTGGCCAGCCACCCCATCCGACCAGGATACTGGGGGTATCTAAAAACCTGGAAATCAGCAGCCCACAAGGCCAGCTCCCTCCTAAGGGAAAAGGACGCCACTTGGTGATCCTAACCACCCACCATGCCCTGAAGTTGCAGGGATTGCTCCGTGGGCACAATGACCTCGAGTGAGGAGGCCCTCCAACACCAACCTCCAGAGAGACAACCTGGGGCAATGGGCCCCCATGACGACTCGTGTGACCATCACTTGACCTGGAGCTTCTCTCAGAAAACAACAAGAGTGTGCCCCAAAAGAGCAGACTATTGCTTACAGGACTTACTGCACCCAGAGCGGAGCTAATAAACTTGGCAGGGGAACCGTAAATAACGCTGCCACCATAGAAAAGCCTACAGACACCGCAGTGACGGCGGCCAATGAGACCGGCTGTACTCCTGGCTACTTCAAAAGGCCGTTGACTGAGTGGCCGTCATGGTCCTGGATCACCACCGGCCCTGGACTGTCTGGGAGTTGAGCAAGCAGGGCTCTGACACCTGGTGCTGTTTGTACGTTAATTCAGTGGCCTAACTGAAGAAAGCACAGACTACTGGTCAGAGCATCTAGGCTGGCAGAAACCGTCAGCCTAAGGGGGCCGAACCAATGTGGAGCAGGGTAAAACCGCCCACCCCCCCAGCGTCTCTGCACATCTCTTTCCTGGACCCTTAAAGGTCATTAGAATCTATAAAACTTCCAATGCTGGTGCTCAGGCAGACGAGCAGTGAGGGAGGAGGCCTGCGGACAATCAACCTCACCTGGAGGCTGCTGGGGAGAAGTCCTGCCCCTCCCCCCGGGTATGAGGACACCCAACTCAGCATGAAGCATTTACAGAAGACGTGTCTGCACCCTCAGCGCCCCAAGAATGAGGAATGGGACAAAAGGCAGAGGAGGGCTTTGTCACTGGCAAAGCCCATTAAAAATTCCTGGGAGATAAAAATAGAATCTGGGCAATAAAATAAAGTCTAACCATTTTTTCCTTTGTGCTTTGTCTAATTTCACTTGCTCCTAGGTTTCCACATGCAGAGGTCCCACACCCGACACTTCAGACCCGATTTCCTAGTGCAAAATGGCTGGGCCGACACCTCAGCTCGTGGGGCCCCGTGCAGACTCTGCGACATAGAGCCTGAGCTGCAGCCAACCTGGCCCTCGAGAGCTCCGCCCCCTCCCTCCCGCTGATGCTGACAGGATCCCTACACAGCAGCCCGGCCCACAACCCGCAGGGGAGCACACACTCTCACCTCTCCATTCTCTGATCAAAATATAAAGTTTTCCTTTGCTTCTGAACAAAAGTCAGTCTCGATCTGTTGGCTCCAATGACACTGGGCAGGGAGACCCTTGTTGGGGCCCACTCTGCAGGATCAGTAACAGAATTTGAGAACATTGTAACTTCAATGAACAGATGTGTGAGCCAAACTGTAATTAACATAGAGCAGTGTATAAGGCTCGTGTAAAATAAGATGTTTCTAACACTTCCATTTGATATTTCCATCACTTTATTATAAGCAAGTTCAGTGGAGGGGATTGTCTTATTTGTCAGGTCAAGAGTAGAGAAATGCAGTGATTTCTTTCCAAGGATGTACATCTAATAATCTTGGTTGAAGTTTCAACCTTGTTTTGAATGATTTTCCATTGAAAATGATACCTCTCTTTCAGCTCCTAGATTTCTGAGAAGTATAAAATCTTGTATTTTTTATTAGCAAAGGGGAAAGGTGGGAGGAGGGATAAATTAACAGTTTCAGATTAACATATACACACTGCTATGTATAAAATATATCATCAACAAGGAACTACTGTATAGCACAGGGAACTATACTCAATATTTTGTAATGACCCCTGAGGGGAAATAATCTGAAAAACAATAGATATCTATATCAACATCATCTATCAACTACAGATAAAATGGAAACTAAAGGAGGCCGATGGTGAGCGTTTCTGAACCTGAAGACTTCAATCATCTAAAGTTCGGACTCTGCCTACGGCCCAAGTCCCTTAATGAACACACATGTACCAGTAGCTTAAAAATTCCCCAGATTGGAGTTCGGGGAGACACTGATTTGGAAAAATCCCTTGTGTTCTCCTTACATACACGGGACCTTTCCTACAGCTAAAACATGCCTGTGACACCCAGAAGATGGAACACGGTTGGATCAGGAAGATTTTGGAAAAGGCACCAAAACGCCTAATTTCCTGGTTGTTGGGTTCACCCCTCCAGCCTTTTTCCTTAAAATCTCCCCACTAGAGGATGTCAGCACCTTCAACATCCAGTTGCACAGAAATCGG
Source organism: Balaenoptera ricei (assembly GCF_028023285.1). NCBI lineage: Eukaryota > Metazoa > Chordata > Mammalia > Artiodactyla > Balaenopteridae > Balaenoptera > Balaenoptera ricei. The sequence continues at coordinate 4,501 of NW_026777777.1, forward strand.
AATTTGTCCGAAGGAAGAAGGGGAAGGAGGAGAAACAAGGAGAGCCAAGCCCTAGATGTTCGGAGAGGCACATGTCACTCTACTTTCCAGTCAGGAAGAAGAATTAAGCAAAGGCTTAGCCTGCCACCGGGAACCAGAGTAGGGCCAGAAGCAAACGAGCGGTTCTGCGGAAAGCTCCCAAAAAAGCGAGTTGACAAATGGAGCTCAGGGGCACTGCAATTCACAAACCTGCAGAGTTATAAATGATAACTCTCGTCCACAAATATATTCAGGGAAGGCAACGAAGAAGATTTGAAATCAAGACAGAATTGCAGGAAACAGATTTCAGGAGATAGATTCGAATCACCCCTAAAGCACATGAAAAGCGGCAAAACGTCGACAATGATGCACTTGGACAAAAAGAACATATGCGTTTTTTTCTGAATGAATTCAGGAAAAAACCCATAGGCTCTTTTTGGCCAACCAAGCAAGCCGGAAATGCAATTTAGCACTACAAAGAAGTCTGACTTCCCATCAGTCAAAATGGCCTTCCTAAAAAAGTGTAAAACAAGAAAAGCAGGAGAGGCCAGGGAGGAAAGGGAGCCTTGCTACACTGATGGGCGGGATGTAAATTGCCAACAGCCACTCTGGAGAAGTGTACGGTGTGTCCTGAAACATCTAAAAAACACAGCTTAGAGAGAATAGGTCACTTCACTTCCACTCATGGGGGTATAAATTGGGAAAATGAAAAATCAGCAAGACACAAGCACCCCAAAGTTTAGGGCTGCTCTGTTGACCAGGACCTCCACTTCATTCCACCTTCAATATCCCAGGAAAGAGAAAAATGGATAAAGAAGTTGTGGTCCTTATGTACAATGGAATATCACTCAGCCATGAAATCAATGTCATAAGGCTAGTAGCAGCATGATGAGTGGATTTAGGTACGACGATTCTAAGTGAAATAAGTCACACAGAAAAGGACACTTCTCATAAGGTCTCACTGATAGAGGGAATGTAAAAACCGTTACACTTGAACTGAATTACAAAACAGAACAGAGTCACACATGCAGAAAACACACTATGGCTGCTAAACGGGAAAGGTGAGGTGGGGTGATACATAAAACAAGGGTTTCAAATTAGCTCAGATACCGTTCCATAAACCCAATATGTAATAGACAAGACCTACTCCTTGCTCAGAGAACTGGACTCAACACGCCCTATTCACCGCACAACATTATATCTGACTAGTAATAATCTTAAAACCTATGTATTGATATCTCTCTGTTAGTGTGTCAAGTGGATGTAAAGCGGCATAAACACAACAGTGAAAAGCAGCTAAACCCCATTATAAAAATAAATTACTTTTAAAAACCCATGAAACAAAGACAGTGAAAGAGAGCGAAATTCTTACACAATTCGTTCAGGGGCTGTGATGCAACCTGGATTGACCATATCTAGACCCACAGCTGGATGAGACATAAGGGTGGACACTCTTGGGGCTGAGAGGTTTGGTGAGGTTGGGTGAGCAAACGCAGACCCTTTAAAGTACTACTGCGTGGTACCCATCCCATGGGTCCCAAATCTCCAGGTTCAAGGGCATCTTCCTACATCGAAAACATGCATGAGAAACCCAGAAGATGGTACACCGTGTGATGGGGAAAGGTTTCTAAAACGCACCTCATTTCTCATCTCCTTGTGCCCGGGTTCGCCATTCCAGCCACTTTACTAGCAATCTCCCTACTTGGAACATCAGCACCTTTAACCTCCTGTTCCGTACAGGTTGCAATTTGTCCTGAGGATGAACGGGTAGATGGGGAACCAATGAGAGACTAGCTCTTGGTGTTGGGACAGGCACAGGTCACTCTATTTTCCCATCAGGAAGAAGAATTAACCACAGGCACAGCCTGAACCCGGAACCAGAACAGGGCCTGAAGCCATCCTGCGCTTTTGCGGCCAGCTCCCAAAAAAGCGAGTTGTAAAATGGAGCTTCAGGGCACTGCAATTCACAAACCTGCAGAGTTATAAATGATAACTCTCGTCCACAAATATATTGAGGGAAGGCAAAGAAGAGGATTTGAAATCAAGGCAGAATTGCAGGAAACAGATTTCAGGAGGTAGATTCGAATCGCCTTTAAAGCACATGAAAAGCGGCAAAACGTTGACAATGATGCCCTTGGCCAAAAAGGGCGTATGCGTTTTTTCCTGAATATATTCAGGAAAAAACGCATACGCCCTTTTTGGCCAACCAAGCAACCTGGAAAGGCAAATCAGCGCTACAAAGAAGACTCGCTACCCATCGGTCAAAAGGGCCATGCTGAAAAAAGTCTCAAAACCAGAAATGCGGGACAGGCCATGGAGAAATGGGAGCCTTGCTACACTGATGGGCGGGGTGTAAATTGCCAACAGCCACTCTGGAGAAGTGTACGGTGTGTCCTGAAACATCTAAAAAACACAGCTTAGAGAGCATAGGGCACTTCCACTCATGGGGGTATAAATTGGGAAAATGAAAAATCAGCAAGACACAAGCACCCCAAAGTTTAGGGCTGCTCTGTTGACAAGGACCTCCACTTCATTCCACCTTCAATATCCCAGGAAAGAGAAAAATGGATAAAGAAGTTGTGGTCCTTATGTACAATGGAATATCACTCAGCCATGAAATCAATATCATAAGGCTAGTAGCAGCATGATGAGTGGATTTAGGTACGATGAATCTAAGTGAAATAAGTCACAGAGAAAAGGACACTTCTCATAAGGTATCACTTATAGAGGGAATGTCAAAACCGTTACACTTGAACTGAATTACAAAACAGAACAGAGTCACACATGCAGAAAACACACTATGGCTGCTTAACGGGAAAGGTGAGGTGGGGTGATACATAAAACAAGGGTTTCAAATTAGCTCAGATACCGTTCCATAAACCCAATATGTAATAGACAAGAACTACTCCTTGCTCAGAGAACTGGACTCAACACGCCCTATTCACCGCACAAGAATATATCTGACTAGTAATAATCTTAAAACCTATGTATTGATATCTCTCTGTTAGTGTGTCAAGTGGGTGTAAAGCGGCATAAACACAGCAGTGAAAAGCAGCTAAACCCCATTATAAAAATAAATTACTTCGAAAAACCCATGAAACAAAGACTGTGAAACAGAGAGAAATTCTTACACAATGCGTTCAGGGGCTGTGATGCAACCTGGATTGACCATATCTAGGCCCACAGCTGGATGAGACATAAGGGTGGACACTCTTGGGGCTGAGAGGTTTGGTGAGGTTGGGTGAGCAAACGCAGACCCTTTAAAGTAATACTGCGTGGTACCCATCCCATGGGTCCCAAATCTCCAGGTTCAAGGGCATCTTCCTACATCGAAAACATGCATGAGAAAACAAAAAGATGGTACACCATGTGATGGGGAAAGGTTTCTAAAACGCACCTCATTTCTCTTCTCCTTGTGCCCGGGTTCGCCATTCCAGCCGCTTTACTAACAATCTCCCTACTTGAAGCATCAGCACCTTTAACCTCCTGTTCCGTACAGGTTGCAATTTGTCCTGAGGATGAACGGGTACATGGGGAACCAGTGAGAGACTAGCTCTTGGTGTTGGGACAGGCACAGGTCACTCTATTTTCCCATCAGGAAGAAGAATTAACCACAGGCTCATCCTCCCCCCCGGAACCAGAACAGGGCCTGAAGCCATACTGCGCTTTTGCGGCCAGCTCCCAAAAAAGCGAGTTGTAAAATGGAGCTTCAGGGCACTGCAATTCACAAACCTGCAGAGTTATAAATGATAACTCTCGTCCACAAATATGTTGAGGGAAGGCAGAGAAGAGGATTTGAAATCAAGGCAGAATTGCAGGAAACAGATTTCAGGAGGTAGATTCGAATCGCCTTTAAAGCACATGAAAAGCGGCAAAACGTTGACAATGATGCCCTTGGCCAAAAAGGGCGTATGCGTTTTTTCCTGAATATATTCAGGTAAAAACGCATACGCCCTTTTTGGCCAACCAAGCAACCTGGAAAGGCAAATCAGCGCTACAAAGAAGACTCGCTACCCATCGGTCAAAAGGGCCATGCTGAAAAACGTGTCAAAACCAGAAATGCAGGACAGGCCATGGAGAAATGGGAGCCTTGCTACACTGATGGGCGGGATGTAAATTGCCAACAGCCACTCTGGAGAAGTGTACGGTGTGTCCTGAAACATCTAAAAAACACAGCTTAGAGAGCATAGGGCACTTCCACTCATGGGGGTATAAATTGGGAAAATGAAAAATCAGCAAGACACAAGCACCCCAAAGTTTAGGGCTGCTCTGTTGACAAGGACCTCCACTTCATTCCACCTTCAATATCCCAGGAAAGAGAAAAATGGATAAAGAAGTTGTGGTCCTTATGTACAATGGAATATCACTCAGCCATGAAATCAATGTCATAAGGCTAGTAGCAGCATGATGAGTGGATTTAGGTACGACGATTCTAAGTGAAATAAGTCACACAGAAAAGGACACTTCTCATAAGGTATCACTTAAGGAGGGAATGTAAAAAGCGTTACACTTGAACTGAATTACAAAACAGAACAGAGTCACACATGCAGAAAACACACTATGGCTGCTTAACGGGAAAGGTGAGGTGGGGTGATACATAAAACAAGGGTTTCAAATTAGCTCAGATACCGTTCCATAAACCCAATATGTAATAGACAAGAACTACTCCTTGCTCAGAGAACTGGACTCAACACGCCCTATTCACCGCACAAGAATATATCTGACTAGTAATAATCTTAAAACCTATGTATTGATATCTCTCTGTTAGTGTGTCAAGTGGGTGTAAAGCGGCATAAACACAGCAGTGAAAAGCAGCTAAACCCCATTATAAAAATAAATTACTTCGAAAAACCCATGAAACAAAGACTGTGAAACAGAGAGAAATTCTTACACAATGCGTTCAGGGGCTGTGATGCAACCTGGATTGACCATATCTAGGCCCACAGCTGGATGAGACATAAGGGTGGACACTCTTGGGGCTGAGAGGTTTGGTGAGGTTGGGTGAGCAAACGCAGACCCTTTAAAGTAATACTGCGTGGTACCCATCCCATGGGTCCCAAATCTCCAGGTTCAAGGGCATCTTCCTACATCGAAAACATGCATGAGAAAACAAAAAGATGGTACACCATGTGATGGGGAAAGGTTTCTAAAACGAACCTCATTTCTCTTCTCCTTGTGCCCGGGTTCGCCATTCCAGCCGCTTTACTAACAATCTCCCTACTTGGAGCATCAGCACCTTTAACCTCCTGTTCTGTACAGGTTGCAATTTGTCCTGAGGATGAACGGGTACACGGGGAACCAGTGAGAGACTAGCTCTTGGTGTTGGGACAGGCACAGGTCACTCTATTTTCCCATCAGGAAGAAGAATTAACCACAGGCTAATCATCACCCCCGAAAGCAGAACAGGGCCTGAAGCCATCCTGCGCTTTTGCGGCCAGCTCCCAAAAAAGCGAGTTGTAAAATGGAGCTTCAGGGCACTGCAATTCACAAACCTGCAGAGTTATAAATGATAACTCTCGTCCACAAATATATTGAGGGAAGGCAAAGAAGAGGATTTGAAATCAAGGCCGAATTGCAGGAAACAGATTTCAGGAGGTAGATTCGAATCGCCTTTAAAGCACATGAAAAGCGGCAAAACGTTGACAATGATGCCCTTGGCCAAAAAGGGCGTATGCGTTTTTTCCTGAATATATTCAGGAAAAAACGCATACGCCCTTTTTGGCCAAACAAGCAACCTGGAAAGGTAAATCAGGGCTACAAAGAAGACTCGCTACCCATCGGTCAAAAGGGCCATGCTGAATAAAGTCTCAAAACCAGAAATGCAGGACAGGCCATGGAGAAATGGGAGCCTTGCTACACTGATTGGCGGGATGTAAATTGCCAACAGCCACTCTGGAGAAGTGTACGGTGTGTCCTGAAACATCTAAAAAACACAGCTTAGAGAGCATAGGGCACTTCCACTCATGGGGGTATAAATTGGGAAAATGAAAAATCAGCAAGACACAAGCAGCCCAAAGTTTAGGGCTGCTCTGTTGACAAGGACCTCCACTTCATTCCACCTTCAATATCCCAGGAAAGAGAAAAATGGATAAAGAAGTTGTGGTCCTTATGTACAATGGAATATCACTCAGCCATGAAATCAATGTCATAAGGCTAGTAGGAGCATGATGAGTGGATTTAGGTACGACGATTCTAAGTGAAATAAGTCACACAGAAAAGGACACTTCTCATAAGGTATCACTTATAGAGGGAATATAAAAAGCGTCACACTTGAACTGAATTACAAAACAGAACAGAGTCACACATGCAGAAAACACACTATGGCTGCTTAACGGGAAAGGTGAGGTGGGGTGATACATAAAACAAGGGTTTCAAATTAGCTCAGATACCGTTCCATAAACCCAATATGTAATAGACAAGACCTACTCCTTGCTCAGAGAACTGGACTCAACACACCCTATTCACCGCACAAGAATATAGCTGACTAGTAATAATCTTAAAACCTATGTATTGATATCTCTCTGTTAGTGTGTCAAGTGGGTGTAAAGCGGCATAAACACAGCAGTGAAAAGCAGCTAAACCCCATTATAAAAATAAATTACTTCGAAAAACCCATGAAACAAAGACAGTGAAAGAGAGAGAAATTCTTACACAATGCGTTCAGGGGCTGTGATGCAACCTGGATTGACCATATCTAGACCCACAGCTGGATGATACATAAGGGTGGACACTCTTGGGGCTGAGAGGTTTGGTGAGGTTGGGTGAGCTAACGCAGACCCTTTAAAGTACTACTGCGTGGTACCCATCCCATGGGACCCAAATCTCCAGGTTCAAGGGCATCTTCCTACATCGAAAACATGCATGAGAAAACAAAAAGATGGTACACCATGTGATGGGGAAAGGTTTCTAAAACGCACCTCATTTCTCTTCTCCTTGTGCCCGGGTTCGCCATTCCAGCCGCTTTACTAACAATCTCCCTACTTGGAGCATCAGCACCTTTAACCTCCTGTTCTGTACAGGTTGCAATTTGTCCTGAGGATGAACGGGTACACGGGGAACCAGTGAGAGACTAGCTCTTGGTGTTGGGACAGGCACAGGTCACTCTATTTTCCCATCAGGAAGAAGAATTAACCACAGGCTCATCCTCCCCCCCGGAAGCAGAACAGGGCCTGAAGCCATCCTGCGCTTTTGAGGCCAGCTCCCAAAAATGCGAGTTGTAAAATGGAGCTTCAGGGCACTGCAATTCTCAAACCTGCAGAGTTATAAATGATAACTCTCGCCCACAAATACATTGAGGGAAGGCAAAGAAGAGGATTTGAAATCAAGGCCGAATTGCAGGAAACAGATTTCAGGAGGTAGATTCGAATCGCCTTTAAAGCACATGAAAAGCGGCAAAACGTTGACAATGATGCCCTTGGCCAAAAAGGGCGTATGCGTTTTTTCCTGAATATATTCAGGAAAAAACGCATACGCCCTTTTTGGCCAACCAAGCAACCTGGAAAGGCAAATCAGGGCTACAAAGAAGACTCGCTACCCATCGGTCAAAAGGGCCATGCTGAATAAAGTCTCAAAACCAGAAATGCAGGACAGGCCATGGAGAAATGGGAGCCTTGCTACACTGATGGGCGGGATGTAAATTGCCAACAGCCACTCTGGAGAAGTGTACGGTGTGTCCTGAAACATCTAAAAAACACAGCTTAGAGAGCATAGGGCACTTCCACTCATGGGGGTATAAATTGGGAAAATGAAAAATCAGCAAGACACAAGCACCCCAAAGTTTAGGGCTGCTCTGTTGACAAGGACCTCCACTTCATTCCACCTTCAATATCCCAGGAAAGAGAAAAATGGATAAAGAAGTTGTGGTCCTTATGTACAATGGAATATCACTCAGCCATGAAATCAATGTCATAAGGCTAGTAGCAGCATGATGAGTGGATTTAGGTACGACGATTCTAAGTGAAATAAGTCACACAGAAAAGGACACTTCTCATAAGGTATCACTTATAGAGGGAATGTAAAAAGCGTCACACTTGAACTGAATTATAAAACAGAACAGAGTCACACATGCAGAAAACACACTATGGCTGCTTAACGGGAAAGGTGAGGTGGGGTGATACATAAAACAAGGGTTTCAAATTAGCTCAGATACCGTTCCATAAACCCAATATGTAATAGACAAGACCTACTCCTTGCTCAGAGAACTGGACTCAACACACCCTATTCACCGCACAAGAATAGAGCTGACTAGTAATAATCTTAAAACCTATGTATTGATATCTCTCTGTTAGTGTGTCAAGTGGGTGTAAAGCGGCATAAACACAGCAGTGAAAAGCAGCTAAACCCCATTATAAAAATAAATTACTTCGAAAAACCCATGAAACAAAGACAGTGAAAGAGAGAGAAATTCTTACACAATGCGTTCAGGGGCTGTGATGCAACCTGGATTGACCATATCTAGACTCACAGCGGGATGAGACATAAGGGTGGACACTCTTGGGGCTGAGAGGTTTGGTGAGGTTGGGTGAGCAAACGCAGACCCTTTAAAGTAATACTGCGTGGTACCCATCGCATGCGTCCCAAATCTCCAGGTTCAAGGGGATCTTCCTACATCGAAATCATGCATGAGAAAACAAAAAGATGGTACACCATGTGATGGGGAAAGGTTTCTGAAACGCACCTCATTTCTCTTCTCCTTGTGCCCGGGTTCGCCATTCCAGCCGCTTTACTAACAATCTCCCTACTTGGAGCATCAGCACCTTTAACCTCCTGTTCTGTACAGGTTGCAATTTGTCCTGAGGATGAACGGGTACACGGGGAACCAGTGAGAGACTAGCTCTTGGTGTTGGGACAGGCACAGGTCACTCTATTTTCCCATCAGGAAGAAGAATTAACCACAGGCTAATCATCGCCCCCGAAAGCAGAACAGGGCCTGAAGCCATCCTGCGTTTTTGAGGCCAGCTCCCAAAAAAGCGAGTTGTAAAATGGAGCTTCAGGGCACTGCAATTCACAAACCTGCAGAGTTATAAATGATAACTCTCGTCCACAAATATATTGAGGGAAGGCAAAGAAGAGGATTTGAAATCAAGGCAGAATTGGAGGAAACAGATTTCAGGAGGTACATTCGAATCGCCTTTAAAGCACATGAAAAGCGGCAAAACGTTGACAATGATGCCCTTGGCCAAAAAGGGCGTATGCGTTTTTTCCTGAATATATTCAGGAAAAAACGCATACGCCCTTTTTGGCCAACAAAGCAACCTGGAAAGGTAAATCAGGGCTACAAAGAAGACTCGCTACCCATCGGTCAAAAGGGCCATGCTGAATAAAGTCTCAAAACCAGAAATGCAGGACAGGCCATGGAGAAATGGGAGCCTTGCTACACTGATGGGCGGGATGTAAATTGCCAACAGCCACTCTGGAGAAGTGTACGGTGTGTCCTGAAACATCTAAAAAACACAGCTTAGAGAGCATAGGGCACTTCCACTCATGGGGGTATAAATTGGGAAAATGAAAAATCAGCAAGACACAAGCAGCCCAAAGTTTAGGGCTGCTCTGTTGACAAGGACCTCCACTTCATTTCACCTTCAATATCCCAGGAAAGAGAAAAATGGATAAAGAAGTTGTGGTCCTTATGTACAATGGAATATCACTCAGCCATGAAATCAATGTCATAAGGCTAGTAGCAGCATGATGAGTGGATTTAGGTACGACGATTCTAAGTGAAATAAGTCACACAGAAAAGGACACTTCTCATAAGGTATCACTTATAGAGGGAATGTCAAAACCGTTACACTTGAACTGAATTACAAAACAGAACAGAGTCACACATGCAGAAAACACACTATGGCTACTTAACGGGAAAGGTGAGGTGGGGTGATACATAAAACAAGGGTTTCAAATTAGCTCAGATACCGTTCCATAAACCCAATATGTAATAGACAAAACCTACTCCTTGCTCAGAGAACTGGACTCAACACGTCCTATTCACCGCACAAGAATATATCTGACTAGTAATAATCTTAAAACCTATGTATTGATATCTCTCTGTTAGTGTGTCAAGTGGGTGTAAAGCGGCATAAACACAGCAGTGAAAAGCAGCTAAACCCCATTATAAAAATAAATTACTTCGAAAAACCCATGAAACAAAGACAGTGAAAGAGAGAGAAATTCTTACACAATGCGTTCAGGGGCTGTGATGCAACCTGGATTGACCATATCTAGACTCACAGCTGGATGAGACATAAGGGTGGACACTCTTGGGGCTGAGAGCTTTGGTGAGGTTGGGTGAGCAAACGCAGACCCTTTAAAGTAATACTGCGTGGTACCCATCGCATGCGTCCCAAATCTCCAGGTTCAAGGGGATCTTCCTACATCGAAATCATGCATGAGAAAACAAAAAGATGGTACACCATGTGATGGGGAAAGGTTTCTGAAACGCACCTCATTTCTCTTCTCCTTGTGCCCGGGTTCGCCATTCCAGCCGCTTTACTAACAATCTCCCTACTTGGAGCATCAGCACCTTTAACCTCCTGTTCCGTACAGGTTGCAATTTGTCCTGAGGATGAACGGGTAGTCGGGGAACCAGTGAGAGACTAGCTCTTGGTGTTGGGACAGGCACAGGTCACTCTATTTTCCCATCAGGAAGAAGAATTAACCACAGGCTCATCCTCCCCCCCGGAAGCAGAACAGGGCCTGAAGCCATCCTGCGCTTTTGAGGCCAGCTCCCAAAAAAGCGAGTTGTAAAATGGAGCTTCAGGGCACTGCAATTCACAAACCTGCAGAGTTATAAATGATAATTCTCGTCCACAAATATATTGAGGGAAGGCAAAGAAGAGGATTTGAAATCAAGGCCGAATTGCAGGAAACAGATTTCAGGAGGTAGATTCGAATCGCCTTTAAAGCACATGAAAAGCGGCAAAACGTTGACAATGATGCCCTTGGCCAAAAAGGGCGTATGCGTTTTTTCCTGAATATATTCAGGAAAAAACGCATACGCCCTTTTTGGCCAAACAAGCAACCTGGAAAGGTAAATCAGGGCTACAAAGAAGACTCGCTACCCATCGGTCAAAAGGGCCATGCTGAATAAAGTCTCAAAACCAGAAATGCAGGACAGGCCATGGAGAAATGGGAGCCTTGCTACACTGATGGGCGGGATGTAAATTGCCAACAGCCACTCTGGAGAAGTGTACGGTGTGTCCTGAAACATCTAAAAAACACAGCTTAGAGAGCATAGGGCACTTCCACTCATGGGGGTATAAATTGGGAAAATGAAAAATCAGCAAGACACAAGCAGCCCAAAGTTTAGGGCTGCTCTGTTGACAAGGACCTCCACTTCATTCCACCTTCAATATCCCAGGAAAGAGAAAAATGGATAAAGAAGTTGTGGTCCTTATGTACAATGGAATATCACTCAGCCATGAAATCAATATCATAAGGCTAGTAGCAGCATGATGAGTGGATTTAGGTACGACGATTCTAAGTGAAATAAGTCACACAGAAAAGGACACTTCTCATAAGGTATCACTTATAGAGGGAATGTCAAAACCGTTACACTTGAACTGAATTACAAAACAGAACAGAGTCACACATGCAGAAAACACACTATGGCTACTTAACGGGAAAGGTGAGGTGGGGTGATACATAAAACAAGGGTTTCAAATTAGCTCAGATACCGTTCCATAAACCCAATATGTAATAGACAAAACCTACTCCTTGCTCAGAGAACTGGACTCAACACGTCCTATTCACCGCACAAGAATATATCTGACTAGTAATAATCTTAAAACCTATGTATTGATATCTCTCTGTTAGTGTGTCAAGTGGGTGTAAAGCGGCATAAACACAGCAGTGAAAAGCAGCTAAACCCCATTATAAAAATAAATTACTTCGAAAAACCCATGAAACAAAGACAGTGAAAGAGAGAGAAATTCTTACACAATGCGTTCAGGGGCTGTGATGCAACCTGGATTGACCATATCTAGACTCACAGCGGGATGAGACATAAGGGTGGACACTCTTGGGGCTGAGAGGTTTGGTGAGGTTGGGTGAGCAAACGCAGACCCTTTAAAGTAATACTGCGTGGTACCCATCGCATGCGTCCCAAATCTCCAGGTTCAAGGGGATCTTCCTACATCGAAATCATGCATGAGAAAACAAAAAGATGGTACACCATGTGATGGGGAAAGGTTTCTGAAACGCACCTCATTTCTCTTCTCCTTGTGCCCGGGTTCGCCATTCCAGCCGCTTTACTAACAATCTCCCTACTTGGAGCATCAGCACCTTTAACCTCCTGTTCCGTACAGGTTGCAATTTGTCCTGAGGATGAACGGGTAGACGGGGAACCAGTGAGAGACTAGCTCTTGGTGTTGGGACAGGCACAGGTCACTCTATTTTCCCATCAGGAAGAAGAATTAACCACAGGCTCATCCTCCCCCCCGGAAGCAGAACAGGGCCTGAAGCCATCCTGCGCTTTTGAGGCCAGCTCCCAAAAATGCGAGTTGTAAAATGGAGCTTCAGGGCACTGCAATTCTCAAACCTGCAGAGTTATAAATGATAACTCTCGCCCACAAATACATTGAGGGAAGGCAAAGAAGAGGATTTGAAATCAAGGCCGAATTGCAGGAAACAGATTTCAGGAGGTAGATTCGAATCGCCTTTAAAGCACATGAAAAGCGGCAAAACGTTGACAATGATGCCCTTGGCCAAAAAGGGCGTATGCGTTTTTTCCTGAATATATTCAGGAAAAAACGCATACGCCCTTTTTGGCCAACCAAGCAACCTGGAAAGGCAAATCAGGGCTACAAAGAAGACTCGCTACCCATCGGTCAAAAGGGCCATGCTGAATAAAGTCTCAAAACCAGAAATGCAGGACAGGCCATGGAGAAATGGGAGCCTTGCTACACTGATGGGCGGGATGTAAATTGCCAACAGCCACTCTGGAGAAGTGTACGGTGTGTCCTGAAACATCTAAAAAACACAGCTTAGAGAGCATAGGGCACTTCCACTCATGGGGGTATAAATTGGGAAAATGAAAAATCAGCAAGACACAAGCACCCCAAAGTTTAGGGCTGCTCTGTTGACAAGGACCTCCACTTCATTCCACCTTCAATATCCCAGGAAAGAGAAAAATGGATAAAGAAGTTGTGGTCCTTATGTACAATGGAATATCACTCAGCCATGAAATCAATGTCATAAGGCTAGTAGCAGCATGATGAGTGGATTTAGGTACGACGATTCTAAGTGAAATAAGTCACACAGAAAAGGACACTTCTCATAAGGTATCACTTATAGAGGGAATGTAAAAAGCGTCACACTTGAACTGAATTACAAAACAGAACAGAGTCACACATGCAGAAAACACACTATGGCTGCTTAACGGGAAAGGTGAGGTGGGGTGATACATAAAACAAGGGTTTCAAATTAGCTCAGATACCGTTCCATAAACCCAATATGTAATAGACAAGACCTACTCCTTGCTCAGAGAACTGGACTCAACACACCCTATTCACCGCACAAGAATATAGCTGACTAGTAATAATCTTAAAACCTATGTATTGATATCTCTCTGTTAGTGTGTCAAGTGGGTGTAAAGCGGCATAAACACAGCAGTGAAAAGCAGCTAAACCCCATTATAAAAATAAATTACTTCGAAAAACCCATGAAACAAAGACAGTGAAAGAGAGAGAAATTCTTACACAATGCGTTCAGGGGCTGTGATGCAACCTGGATTGACCATATCTAGACTCACAGCGGGATGAGACATAAGGGTGGACACTCTTGGGGCTGAGAGGTTTGGTGAGGTTGGGTGAGCAAACGCAGACCCTTTAAAGTAATACTGCGTGGTACCCATCGCATGCGTCCCAAATCTCCAGGTTCAAGGGGATCTTCCTACATCGAAATCATGCATGAGAAAACAAAAAGATGGTACACCATGTGATGGGGAAAGGTTTCTAAAACGCACCTCATTTCTCTTCTCCTTGTGCCCGGGTTCGTCATTCCAGCCGCTTTACTAACAATCTCCCTACTTGGAGCATCAGCACCTTTAACCTCCTGTTCTGTACAGGTTGCAATTTGTCCTGAGGATGAACGGGTACACGGGGAACCAGTGAGAGACTAGCTCTTGGTGTTGGGACAGGCACAGGTCACTCTATTTTCCCATCAGGAAGAAGAATTAACCACAGGCTAATCATCGCCCCCGAAAGCAGAACAGGGCCTGAAGCCATCCTGCGCTTTTGCGGCCAGCTCCCAAAAAAGCGAGTTGTAAAATGGAGCTTCAGGGCACTGCAATTCACAAACCTGCAGAGTTATAAATGATAACTCTCGTCCACAAATATATTGAGGGAAGGCAAAGAAGAGGATTTGAAATCAAGGCAGAATTGCAGGAAACAGATTTCAGGAGGTAGATTCGAATCGCCTTTAAAGCACATGAAAAGCGGCAAAACGTTGACAATGATGCCCTTGGCCAAAAAGGGCGTATGCGTTTTTTCCTGAATATATTCAGGAAAAAACGCATACGCCCTTTTTGGCCAACAAAGCAACCTGGAAAGGTAAATCAGGGCTACAAAGAAGACTCGCTACCCATCGGTCAAAAGGGCCATGCTGAATAAAGTCTCAAAACCAGAAATGCAGGACAGGCCATGGAGAAATGGGAGCCTTGCTACACTGATGGGCGGGATGTAAATTGCCAACAGCCACTCTGGAGAAGTGTACGGTGTGTCCTGAAACATCTAAAAAACACAGCTTAGAGAGCATAGGGCACTTCCACTCATGGGGGTATAAATTGGGAAAATGAAAAATCAGCAAGACACAAGCAGCCCAAAGTTTAGGGCTGCTCTGTTGACAAGGACCTCCACTTCATTTCACCTTCAATATCCCAGGAAAGAGAAAAATGGATAAAGAAGTTGTGGTCCTTATGTACAATGGAATATCACTCAGCCATGAAATCAATGTCATAAGGCTAGTAGCAGCATGATGAGTGGATTTAGGTACGACGATTCTAAGTGAAATAAGTCACACAGAAAAGGACACTTCTCATAAGGTATCACTTATAGAGGGAATGTCAAAACCGTTACACTTGAACTGAATTACAAAACAGAACAGAGTCACACATGCAGAAAACACACTATGGCTACTTAACGGGAAAGGTGAGGTGGGGTGATACATAAAACAAGGGTTTCAAATTAGCTCAGATACCGTTCCATAAACCCAATATGTAATAGACAAAACCTACTCCTTGCTCAGAGAACTGGACTCAACACGTCCTATTCACCGCACAAGAATATATCTGACTAGTAATAATCTTAAAACCTATGTATTGATATCTCTCTGTTAGTGTGTCAAGTGGGTGTAAAGCGGCATAAACACAGCAGTGAAAAGCAGCTAAACCCCATTATAAAAATAAATTACTTCGAAAAACCCATGAAACAAAGACAGTGAAAGAGAGAGAAATTCTTACACAATGCGTTCAGGGGCTGTGATGCAACCTGGATTGACCATATCTAGACTCACAGCTGGATGAGACATAAGGGTGGACACTCTTGGGGCTGAGAGCTTTGGTGAGGTTGGGTGAGCAAACGCAGACCCTTTAAAGTAATACTGCGTGGTACCCATCGCATGCGTCCCAAATCTCCAGGTTCAAGGGGATCTTCCTACATCGAAATCATGCATGAGAAAACAAAAAGATGGTACACCATGTGATGGGGAAAGGTTTCTGAAACGCACCTCATTTCTCTTCTCCTTGTGCCCGGGTTCGCCATTCCAGCCGCTTTACTAACAATCTCCCTACTTGGAGCATCAGCACCTTTAACCTCCTGTTCCGTACAGGTTGCAATTTGTCCTGAGGATGAACGGGTAGTCGGGGAACCAGTGAGAGACTAGCTCTTGGTGTTGGGACAGGCACAGGTCACTCTATTTTCCCATCAGGAAGAAGAATTAACCACAGGCTCATCCTCCCCCCCGGAAGCAGAACAGGGCCTGAAGCCATCCTGCGCTTTTGAGGCCAGCTCCCAAAAAAGCGAGTTGTAAAATGGAGCTTCAGGGCACTGCAATTCACAAACCTGCAGAGTTATAAATGATAATTCTCGTCCACAAATATATTGAGGGAAGGCAAAGAAGAGGATTTGAAATCAAGGCCGAATTGCAGGAAACAGATTTCAGGAGGTAGATTCGAATCGCCTTTAAAGCACATGAAAAGCGGCAAAACGTTGACAATGATGCCCTTGGCCAAAAAGGGCGTATGCGTTTTTTCCTGAATATATTCAGGAAAAAACGCATACGCCCTTTTTGGCCAAACAAGCAACCTGGAAAGGTAAATCAGGGCTACAAAGAAGACTCGCTACCCATCGGTCAAAAGGGCCATGCTGAATAAAGTCTCAAAACCAGAAATGCAGGACAGGCCATGGAGAAATGGGAGCCTTGCTACACTGATGGGCGGGATGTAAATTGCCAACAGCCACTCTGGAGAAGTGTACGGTGTGTCCTGAAACATCTAAAAAACACAGCTTAGAGAGCATAGGGCACTTCCACTCATGGGGGTATAAATTGGGAAAATGAAAAATCAGCAAGACACAAGCAGCCCAAAGTTTAGGGCTGCTCTGTTGACAAGGACCTCCACTTCATTCCACCTTCAATATCCCAGGAAAGAGAAAAATGGATAAAGAAGTTGTGGTCCTTATGTACAATGGAATATCACTCAGCCATGAAATCAATGTCATAAGGCTAGTAGCAGCATGATGAGTGGATTTAGGTACGACGATTCTAAGTGAAATAAGTCACACAGAAAAGGACACTTCTCATAAGGTATCACTTATAGAGGGAATGTCAAAACCGTTACACTTGAACTGAATTACAAAACAGAACAGAGTCACACATGCAGAAAACACACTATGGCTACTTAACGGGAAAGGTGAGGTGGGGTGATACATAAAACAAGGGTTTCAAATTAGCTCAGATACCGTTCCATAAACCCAATATGTAATAGACAAAACCTACTCCTTGCTCAGAGAACTGGACTCAACACGTCCTATTCACCGCACAAGAATATATCTGACTAGTAATAATCTTAAAACCTATGTATTGATATCTCTCTGTTAGTGTGTCAAGTGGGTGTAAAGCGGCATAAACACAGCAGTGAAAAGCAGCTAAACCCCATTATAAAAATAAATTACTTCGAAAAACCCATGAAACAAAGACAGTGAAAGAGAGAGAAATTCTTACACAATGCGTTCAGGGGCTGTGATGCAACCTGGATTGACCATATCTAGACTCACAGCGGGATGAGACATAAGGGTGGACACTCTTGGGGCTGAGAGGTTTGGTGAGGTTGGGTGAGCAAACGCAGACCCTTTAAAGTAATACTGCGTGGTACCCATCGCATGCGTCCCAAATCTCCAGGTTCAAGGGGATCTTCCTACATCGAAATCATGCATGAGAAAACAAAAAGATGGTACACCATGTGATGGGGAAAGGTTTCTGAAACGCACCTCATTTCTCTTCTCCTTGTGCCCGGGTTCGCCATTCCAGCCGCTTTACTAACAATCTCCCTACTTGGAGCATCAGCACCTTTAACCTCCTGTTCCGTACAGGTTGCAATTTGTCCTGAGGATGAACGGGTAGACGGGGAACCAGTGAGAGACTAGCTCTTGGTGTTGGGACAGGCACAGGTCACTCTATTTTCCCATCAGGAAGAAGAATTAACCACAGGCTCATCCTCCCCCCCGGAAGCAGAACAGGGCCTGAAGCCATCCTGCGCTTTTGAGGCCAGCTCCCAAAAATGCGAGTTGTAAAATGGAGCTTCAGGGCACTGCAATTCTCAAACCTGCAGAGTTATAAATGATAACTCTCGCCCACAAATACATTGAGGGAAGGCAAAGAAGAGGATTTGAAATCAAGGCCGAATTGCAGGAAACAGATTTCAGGAGGTAGATTCGAATCGCCTTTAAAGCACATGAAAAGCGGCAAAACGTTGACAATGATGCCCTTGGCCAAAAAGGGCGTATGCGTTTTTTCCTGAATATATTCAGGAAAAAACGCATACGCCCTTTTTGGCCAACCAAGCAACCTGGAAAGGCAAATCAGGGCTACAAAGAAGACTCGCTACCCATCGGTCAAAAGGGCCATGCTGAATAAAGTCTCAAAACCAGAAATGCAGGACAGGCCATGGAGAAATGGGAGCCTTGCTACACTGATGGGCGGGATGTAAATTGCCAACAGCCACTCTGGAGAAGTGTACGGTGTGTCCTGAAACATCTAAAAAACACAGCTTAGAGAGCATAGGGCACTTCCACTCATGGGGGTATAAATTGGGAAAATGAAAAATCAGCAAGACACAAGCACCCCAAAGTTTAGGGCTGCTCTGTTGACAAGGACCTCCACTTCATTCCACCTTCAATATCCCAGGAAAGAGAAAAATGGATAAAGAAGTTGTGGTCCTTATGTACAATGGAATATCACTCAGCCATGAAATCAATGTCATAAGGCTAGTAGCAGCATGATGAGTGGATTTAGGTACGACGATTCTAAGTGAAATAAGTCACACAGAAAAGGACACTTCTCATAAGGTATCACTTATAGAGGGAATGTAAAAAGCGTCACACTTGAACTGAATTACAAAACAGAACAGAGTCACACATGCAGAAAACACACTATGGCTGCTTAACGGGAAAGGTGAGGTGGGGTGATACATAAAACAAGGGTTTCAAATTAGCTCAGATACCGTTCCATAAACCCAATATGTAATAGACAAGACCTACTCCTTGCTCAGAGAACTGGACTCAACACACCCTATTCACCGCACAAGAATATAGCTGACTAGTAATAATCTTAAAACCTATGTATTGATATCTCTCTGTTAGTGTGTCAAGTGGGTGTAAAGCGGCATAAACACAGCAGTGAAAAGCAGCTAAACCCCATTATAAAAATAAATTACTTCGAAAAACCCATGAAACAAAGACAGTGAAAGAGAGAGAAATTCTTACACAATGCGTTCAGGGGCTGTGATGCAACCTGGATTGACCATATCTAGACTCACAGCGGGATGAGACATAAGGGTGGACACTCTTGGGGCTGAGAGGTTTGGTGAGGTTGGGTGAGCAAACGCAGACCCTTTAAAGTAATACTGCGTGGTACCCATCGCATGCGTCCCAAATCTCCAGGTTCAAGGGGATCTTCCTACATCGAAATCATGCATGAGAAAACAAAAAGATGGTACACCATGTGATGGGGAAAGGTTTCTGAAACGCACCTCATTTCTCTTCTCCTTGTGCCCGGGTTCGCCATTCCAGCCGCTTTACTAACAATCTCCCTACTTGGAGCATCAGCACCTTTAACCTCCTGTTCCGTACATGTTGCAATTTGTCCTGAGGATGAACGGGTAGACGGGGAACCAGTGAGAGACTAGCTCTTGGTGTTGGGACAGGCACAGGTCACTCTATTTTCCCATCAGGAAGAAGAATTAACCACAGGCTAATCATCGCCCCCGAAAGCAGAACAGGGCCTGAAGCCATCCTGCGTTTTTGAGGCCAGCTCCCAAAAAAGCGAGTTGTAAAATGGAGCTTCAGGGCACTGCAATTCACAAACCTGCAGAGTTATAAATGATAACTCTCGTCCACAAATATATTGAGGGAAGGCAAAGAAGAGGATTTGAAATCAAGGCAGAATTGCAGGAAACAGATTTCAGGAGGTAGATTCGAATCGCCTTTAAAGCACATGAAAAGCGGCAAAACGTTGACAATGATGCCCTTGGCCAAAAAGGGCGTATGCGTTTTTTCCTGAATATATTCAGGAAAAAACGCATACGCCCTTTTTGGCCAACCAAGCAACCTGGAAAGGCAAATCAGGGCTACAAAGAAGACTCGCTACCCATCGGTCAAAAGGGCCATGCTGAATAAAGTCTCAAAACCAGAAATGCAGGACAGGCCATGGAGAAATGGGAGCCTTGCTACACTGATGGGCGGGATGTAAATTGCCAACAGCCACTCTGGAGAAGTGTACGGTGTGTCCTGAAACATCTAAAAAACACAGCTTAGAGAGCATAGGGCACTTCCACTCATGGGGGTATAAATTGGGAAAATGAAAAAGCAGCAAGACACAAGCAGCCCAAAGTTTAGGGCTGCTCTGTTGACAAGGACCTCCACTTCATTCCACCTTCAATATCCCAGGAAAGAGAAAAATGGATAAAGAAGTTGTGGTCCTTATGTACAATGGAATATCACTCAGCCATGAAATCAATGTCATAAGGCTAGTAGCAGCATGATGAGTGGATTTAGGTACGACGATTCTAAGTGAAATAAGTCACACAGAAAAAGACACTTCTCATAAGGTATCACTTATAGAGGGAATGTAAAAAGCGTCACACTTGAACTGAATTACAAAACAGAACAGAGTCACACATGCAGAAAACACACTATGGCTGCTTAACGGGAAAGGTGAGGTGGGGTGATACATAAAACAAGGGTTTCAAATTAGTTCAGATACCGTTCCATAAACCCAATATGTAATAGACAAGACCTACTCCTTGCTCAGAGAACTGGACTCAACACACCCTATTCACCGCACAAGAATATAGCTGACTAGTAATAATCTTAAAACCTATGTATTGATATCTCTCTGTTAGTGTGTCAAGTGGGTGTAAAGCGGCGTAAACACAGCAGTGAAAAGTAGCTAAACCCCATTATAAAAATAAATTACTTTTACAAACCCATGAAACAAAGACAATGAAAGAGAGAGAAATTCTTACACAATGCGTTCAGGGGCTGTGATGCAACCTGGATTGACCATATCTAGACCCACAGCTGGATGAGACATAAGGGTGGACACTCTTGGGGCTGAGAGGTTTGGTGAGGTTGGGTGAGCAAACGCAGACCCTTTAAAGTAATACTGCGTGGTACCCATCGCATGCGTCCCAAATCTCCAGGTTCAAGGGCATCTTCCTACATCGAAAACATGCATGAGAAAACAAAAAGATGGTACACCATGTGATGGGGAAAGGTTTCTAAAACGCACCTCATTTCTCTTCTCCTTGTGCCCGGGTTCGTCATTCCAGCCGCTTTACTAACAATCTCCCTACTTGGAGCATCAGCACCTTTAACCTCCTGTTCTGTACAGGTTGCAATTTGTCCTGAGGATGAACGGGTACACGGGGAACCAGTGAGAGACTAGCTCTTGGTGTTGGGACAGGCACAGGTCACTCTATTTTCCCATCAGGAAGAAGAATTAACCACAGGCTAATCATCGCCCCCGAAAGCAGAACAGGGCCTGAAGCCATCCTGCGCTTTTGCGGCCAGCTCCCAAAAAAGCGAGTTGTAAAATGGAGCTTCAGGGCACTGCAATTCACAAACCTGCAGAGTTATAAATGATAACTCTCGTCCACAAATATATTGAGGGAAGGCAAAGAAGAGGATTTGAAATCAAGGCAGAATTGCAGGAAACAGATTTCAGGAGGTAGATTCGAATCGCCTTTAAAGCACATGAAAAGCGGCAAAACGTTGACAATGATGCCCTTGGCCAAAAAGGGCGTATGCGTTTTTTCCTGAATATATTCAGGAAAAAACGCATACGCCCTTTTTGGCCAACAAAGCAACCTGGAAAGGTAAATCAGGGCTACAAAGAAGACTCGCTACCCATCGGTCAAAAGGGCCATGCTGAATAAAGTCTCAAAACCAGAAATGCAGGACAGGCCATGGAGAAATGGGAGCCTTGCTACACTGATGGGCGGGATGTAAATTGCCAACAGCCACTCTGGAGAAGTGTACGGTGTGTCCTGAAATATCTAAAAAACACAGCTTAGAGAGCATAGGGCACTTCCACTCATGGGGGTATAAATTGGGAAAATGAAAAATCAGCAAGACACAAGCAGCCCAAAGTTTAGGGCTGCTCTGTTGACAAGGACCTCCACTTCATTTCACCTTCAATATCCCAGGAAAGAGAAAAATGGATAAAGAAGTTGTGGTCCTTATGTACAATGGAATATCACTCAGCCATGAAATCAATGTCATAAGGCTAGTAGCAGCATGATGAGTGGATTTAGGTACGACGATTCTAAGTGAAATAAGTCACACAGAAAAGGACACTTCTCATAAGGTATCACTTATAGAGGGAATGTCAAAACCGTTACACTTGAACTGAATTACAAAACAGAACAGAGTCACACATGCAGAAAACACACTATGGCTGCTTAACGGGAAAGGTGAGGTGGGGTGATACATAAAACAAGGGTTTCAAATTAGCTCAGATACCGTTCCATAAACCCAATATGTAATAGACAAAACCTACTCCTTGCTCAGAGAACTGGACTCAACACGTCCTATTCACCGCACAAGAATATATCTGACTAGTAATAATCTTAAAACCTATGTATTGATATCTCTCTGTTAGTGTGTCAAGTGGGTGTAAAGCGGCATAAACACAGCAGTGAAAAGCAGCTAAACCCCATTATAAAAATAAATTACTTCGAAAAACCCATGAAACAAAGACAGTGAAAGAGAGAGAAATTCTTACACAATGCGTTCAGGGGCTGTGATGCAACCTGGATTGACCATATCTAGACTCACAGCTGGATGAGACATAAGGGTGGACACTCTTGGGGCTGAGAGGTTTGGTGAGGTTGGGTGAGCAAACGCAGACCCTTTAAAGTAATACTGCGTGGTACCCATCGCATGCGTCCCAAATCTCCAGGTTCAAGGGGATCTTCCTACATCGAAATCATGCATGAGAAAACAAAAAGATGGTACACCATGTGATGGGGAAAGGTTTCTGAAACGCACCTCATTTCTCTTCTCCTTGTGCCCGGGTTCGCCATTCCAGCCGCTTTACTAACAATCTCCCTACTTGGAGCATCAGCACCTTTAACCTCCTGTTCCGTACAGGTTGCAATTTGTCCTGAGGATGAACGGGTAGACGGGGAACCAGTGAGAGACTAGCTCTTGGTGTTGGGACAGGCACAGGTCACTCTATTTTCCCATCAGGAAGAAGAATTAACCACAGGCTCATCCTCCCCCCCGGAAGCAGAACAGGGCCTGAAGCCATCCTGCGCTTTTGCGGCCAGCTCCCAAAAAAGCGAGTTGTAAAATGGAGCTTCAGGGCACTGCAATTCACAAACCTGCAGAGTTATAAATGATAACTCTCGTCCACAAATATATTGAGGGAAGGCAAAGAAGAGGATTTGAAATCAAGGCAGAATTGCAGGAAACAGATTTCAGGAGGTAGATTCGAATCGCCTTTAAAGCACATGAAAAGCGGCAAAACGTTGACAATGATGCCCTTGGCCAAAAAGGGCGTATGCGTTTTTTCCTGAATATATTCAGGAAAAAACGCATACGCCCTTTTTGGCCAACAAAGCAACCTGGAAAGGTAAATCAGGGCTACAAAGAAGACTCGCTACCCATCGGTCAAAAGGGCCATGCTGAATAAAGTCTCAAAACCAGAAATGCAGGACAGGCCATGGAGAAATGGGAGCCTTGCTACACTGATGGGCGGGATGTAAATTGCCAACAGCCACTCTGGAGAAGTGTACGGTGTGTCCTGAAACATCTAAAAAACACAGCTTAGAGAGCATAGGGCACTTCCACTCATGGGGGTATAAATTGGGAAAATGAAAAATCAGCAAGACACAAGCACCCCAAAGTTTAGGGCTGCTCTGTTGACAAGGACCTCCACTTCATTTCACCTTCAATATCCCAGGAAAGAGAAAAATGGATAAAGAAGTTGTGGTCCTTATGTACAATGGAATATCACTCAGCCATGAAATCAATGTCATAAGGCTAGTAGCAGCATGATGAGTGGATTTAGGTACGACGATTCTAAGTGAAATAAGTCACACAGAAAAGGACACTTCTCATAAGGTATCACTTATAGAGGGAATGTCAAAACCGTTACACTTGAACTGAATTACAAAACAGAACAGAGTCACACATGCAGAAAACACACTATGGCTGCTTAACGGGAAAGGTGAGGTGGGGTGATACATAAAACAAGGGTTTCAAATTAGCTCAGATACCGTTCCATAAACCCAATATGTAATAGACAAAACCTACTCCTTGCTCAGAGAACTGGACTCAACACGTCCTATTCACCGCACAAGAATATATCTGACTAGTAATAATCTTAAAACCTATGTATTGATATCTCTCTGTTAGTGTGTCAAGTGGGTGTAAAGCGGCATAAACACAGCAGTGAAAAGCAGCTAAACCCCATTATAAAAATAAATTACTTCGAAAAACCCATGAAACAAAGACAGTGAAAGAGAGAGAAATTCTTACACAATGCGTTCAGGGGCTGTGATGCAACCTGGATTGACCATATCTAGACTCACAGCTGGATGAGACATAAGGGTGGACACTCTTGGGGCTGAGAGGTTTGGTGAGGTTGGGTGAGCAAACGCAGACCCTTTAAAGTAATACTGCGTGGTACCCATCGCATGCGTCCCAAATCTCCAGGTTCAAGGGGATCTTCCTACATCGAAATCATGCATGAGAAAACAAAAAGATGGTACACCATGTGATGGGGAAAGGTTTCTGAAACGCACCTCATTTCTCTTCTCCTTGTGCCCGGGTTCGCCATTCCAGCCGCTTTACTAACAATCTCCCTACTTGGAGCATCAGCACCTTTAACCTCCTGTTCCGTACAGGTTGCAATTTGTCCTGAGGATGAACGGGTAGTCGGGGAACCAGTGAGAGACTAGCTCTTGGTGTTGGGACAGGCACAGGTCACTCTATTTTCCCATCAGGAAGAAGAATTAACCACAGGCTAATCATCGCCCCCGAAAGCAGAACAGGGCCTGAAGCCATCCTGCGCTTTTGAGGCCAGCTCCCAAAAAAGCGAGTTGTAAAATGGAGCTTCAGGGCACTGCAATTCACAAACCTGCAGAGTTATAAATGATAATTCTCGTCCACAAATATATTGAGGGAAGGCAAAGAAGAGGATTTGAAATCAAGGCCGAATTGCAGGAAACAGATTTCAGGAGGTAGATTCGAATCGCCTTTAAAGCACATGAAAAGCGGCAAAACGTTGACAATGATGCCCTTGGCCAAAAAGGGCGTATGCGTTTTTTCCTGAATATATTCAGGAAAAAACGCATACGCCCTTTTTGGCCAAACAAGCAACCTGGAAAGGTAAATCAGGGCTACAAAGAAGACTCGCTACCCATCGGTCAAAAGGGCCATGCTGAATAAAGTCTCAAAACCAGAAATGCAGGACAGGCCATGGAGAAATGGGAGCCTTGCTACACTGATGGGCGGGATGTAAATTGCCAACAGCCACTCTGGAGAAGTGTACGGTGTGTCCTGAAACATCTAAAAAACACAGCTTAGAGAGCATAGGGCACTTCCACTCATGGGGGTATAAATTGGGAAAATGAAAAATCAGCAAGACACAAGCAGCCCAAAGTTTAGGGCTGCTCTGTTGACAAGGACCTCCACTTCATTCCACCTTCAATATCCCAGGAAAGAGAAAAATGGATAAAGAAGTTGTGGTCCTTATGTACAATGGAATATCACTCAGCCATGAAATCAATGTCATAAGGCTAGTAGCAGCATGATGAGTGGATTTAGGTACGACGATTCTAAGTGAAATAAGTCACACAGAAAAGGACACTTCTCATAAGGTATCACTTATAGAGGGAATGTCAAAACCGTTACACTTGAACTGAATTACAAAACAGAACAGAGTCACACATGCAGAAAACACACTATGGCTACTTAACGGGAAAGGTGAGGTGGGGTGATACATAAAACAAGGGTTTCAAATTAGCTCAGATACCGTTCCATAAACCCAATATGTAATAGACAAAACCTACTCCTTGCTCAGAGAACTGGACTCAACACGTCCTATTCACCGCACAAGAATATATCTGACTAGTAATAATCTTAAAACCTATGTATTGATATCTCTCTGTTAGTGTGTCAAGTGGGTGTAAAGCGGCATAAACACAGCAGTGAAAAGCAGCTAAACCCCATTATAAAAATAAATTACTTCGAAAAACCCATGAAACAAAGACAGTGAAAGAGAGAGAAATTCTTACACAATGCGTTCAGGGGCTGTGATGCAACCTGGATTGACCATATCTAGACTCACAGCGGGATGAGACATAAGGGTGGACACTCTTGGGGCTGAGAGGTTTGGTGAGGTTGGGTGAGCAAACGCAGACCCTTTAAAGTAATACTGCGTGGTACCCATCGCATGCTTCCCAAATCTCCAGGTTCAAGGGGATCTTCCTACATCGAAATCATGCATGAGAAAACAAAAAGATGGTACACCATGTGATGGGGAAAGGTTTCTGAAACGCACCTCATTTCTCTTCTCCTTGTGCCCGGGTTCGCCATTCCAGCCGCTTTACTAACAATCTCCCTACTTGGAGCATCAGCACCTTTAACCTCCTGTTCCGTACAGGTTGCAATTTGTCCTGAGGATGAACGGGTAGACGGGGAACCAGTGAGAGACTAGCTCTTGGTGTTGGGACAGGCACAGGTCACTCTATTTTCCCATCAGGAAGAAGAATTAACCACAGGCTCATCCTCCCCCCCGGAAGCAGAACAGGGCCTGAAGCCATCCTGCGCTTTTGAGGCCAGCTCCCAAAAAAGCGAGTTGTAAAATGGAGCTTCAGGGCACTGCAATTCACAAACCTGCAGAGTTATAAATGATAACTCTCGTCCACAAATATATTGAGGGAAGGCAAAGAAGAGGATTTGAAATCAAGGCCGAATTGCAGGAAACAGATTTCAGGAGGTAGATTCGAATCGCCTTTAAAGCACATGAAAAGCGGCAAAACGTTGACAATGATGCCCTTGGCCAAAAAGGGCGTATGCGTTTTTTCCTGAATATATTCAGGAAAAAACGCATACGCCCTTTTTGGCCAAACAAGCAACCTGGAAAGGTAAATCAGGGCTACAAAGAAGACTCGCTACCCATCGGTCAAAAGGGCCATGCTGAATAAAGTCTCAAAACCAGAAATGCAGGACAGGCCATGGAGAAATGGGAGCCTTGCTACACTGATTGGCGGGATGTAAATTGCCAACAGCCACTCTGGAGAAGTGTACGGTGTGTCCTGAAACATCTAAAAAACACAGCTTAGAGAGCATAGGGCACTTCCACTCATGGGGGTATAAATTGGGAAAATGAAAAATCAGCAAGACACAAGCAGCCCAAAGTTTAGGGCTGCTCTGTTGACAAGGACCTCCACTTCATTCCACCTTCAATATCCCAGGAAAGAGAAAAATGGATAAAGAAGTTGTGGTCCTTATGTACAATGGAATATCACTCAGCCATGAAATCAATGTCATAAGGCTAGTAGCAGCATGATGAGTGGATTTAGGTACGACGATTCTAAGTGAAATAAGTCACACAGAAAAGGACACTTCTCATAAGGTATCACTTATAGAGGGAATATAAAAAGCGTCACACTTGAACTGAATTACAAAACAGAACAGAGTCACACATGCAGAAAACACACTATGGCTGCTTAACGGGAAAGGTGAGGTGGGGTGATACATAAAACAAGGGTTTCAAATTAGCTCAGATACCGTTCCATAAACCCAATATGTAATAGACAAGACCTACTCCTTGCTCAGAGAACTGGACTCAACACACCCTATTCACCGCACAAGAATATAGCTGACTAGTAATAATCTTAAAACCTATGTATTGATATCTCTCTGTTAGTGTGTCAAGTGGGTGTAAAGCGGCATAAACACAGCAGTGAAAAGCAGCTAAACCCCATTATAAAAATAAATTACTTCGAAAAACCCATGAAACAAAGACAGTGAAAGAGAGAGAAATTCTTACACAATGCGTTCAGGGGCTGTGATGCAACCTGGATTGACCATATCTAGACCCACAGCTGGATGAGACATAAGGGTGGACACTCTTGGGGCTGAGAGGTTTGGTGAGGTTGGGTGAGCTAACGCAGACCCTTTAAAGTACTACTGCGTGGTACCCATCCCATGGGACCCAAATCTCCAGGTTCAAGGGCATCTTCCTACATCGAAAACATGCATGAGAAAACAAAAAGATGGTACACCATGTGATGGGGAAAGGTTTCTAAAACGCACCTCATTTCTCTTCTACTTGTGCCCGGGGTCGCCATTCCAGCCGCTTTACTAACAATCTCCCTACTTGGAGCATCAGCACCTTTAACCTCCTGTTCTGTACAGGTTGCAATTTGTCCTGAGGATGAACGGGTACACGGGGAACCAGTGAGAGACTAGCTCTTGGTGTTGGGACAGGCACAGGTCACTCTATTTTCCCATCAGGAAGAAGAATTAACCACAGGCTAATCATCGCCCCCGAAAGCAGAACAGGGCCTGAAGCCATCCTGCGCTTTTGCGGCCAGCTCCCAAAAAAGCGAGTTGTAAAATGGAGCTTCAGGGCACTGCAATTCACAAACCTGCAGAGTTATAAATGATAACTCTCGTCCACAAATATATTGAGGGAAGGCAAAGAAGAGGATTTGAAATCAAGGCCGAATTGCAGGAAACAGATTTCAGGAAGTAGATTCGAATCGCCTTTAAAGCACATGAAAAGCGGCAAAACGTTGACAATGATGCCCTTGGCCAAAAAGGGCGTATGCGTTTTTTCCTGAATATATTCAGGAAAAAACGCATACGCCCTTTTTGGCCAACCAAGCAACCTGGAAAGGCAAATCAGGGCTACAAAGAAGACTCGCTACCCATCGGTCAAAAGGGCCATGCTGAATAAAGTCTCAAAACCAGAAATGCAGGACAGGCCATGGAGAAATGGGAGCCTTGCTACACTGATGGGCGGGATGTAAATTGCCAACAGCCACTCTGGAGAAGTGTACGGTGTGTCCTGAAACATCTAAAAAACACAGCTTAGAGAGCATAGGGCACTTCCACTCATGGGGGTATAAATTGGGAAAATGAAAAATCAGCAAGACACAAGCAGCCCAAAGTTTAGGGCTGCTCTGTTGACAAGGACCTCCACTTCATTTCACCTTCAATATCCCAGGAAAGAGAAAAATGGATAAAGAAGTTGTGGTCCTTATGTACAATGGAATATCACTCAGCCATGAAATCAATGTCATAAGGCTAGTAGCAGCATGATGAGTGGATTTAGGTACGACGATTCTAAGTGAAATAAGTCACACAGAAAAGGACACTTCTCATAAGGTATCACTTATAGAGGGAATGTAAAAAGCGTCACACTTGAACTGAATTACAAAACAGAACAGAGTCACACATGCAGAAAACACACTATGGCTGCTTAACGGGAAAGGTGAGGTGGGGTGATACATAAAACAAGGGTTTCAAATTAGTTCAGATACCGTTCCATAAACCCAATATGTAATAGACAAGACCTACTCCTTGCTCAGAGAACTGGACTCAACACACCCTATTCACCGCACAAGAATATAGCTGACTAGTAATAATCTTAAAACCTATGTATTGATATCTCTCTGTTAGTGTGTCAAGTGGGTGTAAAGCGGCGTAAACACAGCAGTGAAAAGTAGCTAAACCCCATTATAAAAATAAATTACTTTTACAAACCCATGAAACAAAGACAATGAAAGAGAGAGAAATTCTTACACAATGCGTTCAGGGGCTGTGATGCAACCTGGATTGACCATATCTAGACCCACAGCTGGATGAGACATAAGGGTGGACACTCTTGGGGCTGAGAGGTTTGGTGAGGTTGGGTGAGCAAACGCAGACCCTTTAAAGTAATACTGCGTGGTACCCATCGCATGCGTCCCAAATCTCCAGGTTCAAGGGCATCTTCCTACATCGAAAACATGCATGAGAAAACAAAAAGATGGTACACCATGTGATGGGGAAAGGTTTCTAAAACGCACCTCATTTCTCTTCTCCTTGTGCCCGGGTTCGTCATTCCAGCCGCTTTACTAACAATCTCCCTACTTGGAGCATCAGCACCTTTAACCTCCTGTTCTGTACAGGTTGCAATTTGTCCTGAGGATGAACGGGTACACGGGGAACCAGTGAGAGACTAGCTCTTGGTGTTGGGACAGGCACAGGTCACTCTATTTTCCCATCAGGAAGAAGAATTAACCACAGGCTAATCATCGCCCCCGAAAGCAGAACAGGGCCTGAAGCCATCCTGCGCTTTTGCGGCCAGCTCCCAAAAAAGCGAGTTGTAAAATGGAGCTTCAGGGCACTGCAATTCACAAACCTGCAGAGTTATAAATGATAACTCTCGTCCACAAATATATTGAGGGAAGGCAAAGAAGAGGATTTGAAATCAAGGCAGAATTGCAGGAAACAGATTTCAGGAGGTAGATTCGAATCGCCTTTAAAGCACATGAAAAGCGGCAAAACGTTGACAATGATGCCCTTGGCCAAAAAGGGCGTATGCGTTTTTTCCTGAATATATTCAGGAAAAAACGCATACGCCCTTTTTGGCCAACAAAGCAACCTGGAAAGGTAAATCAGGGCTACAAAGAAGACTCGCTACCCATCGGTCAAAAGGGCCATGCTGAATAAAGTCTCAAAACCAGAAATGCAGGACAGGCCATGGAGAAATGGGAGCCTTGCTACACTGATGGGCGGGATGTAAATTGCCAACAGCCACTCTGGAGAAGTGTACGGTGTGTCCTGAAACATCTAAAAAACACAGCTTAGAGAGCATAGGGCACTTCCACTCATGGGGGTATAAATTGGGAAAATGAAAAATCAGCAAGACACAAGCAGCCCAAAGTTTAGGGCTGCTCTGTTGACAAGGACCTCCACTTCATTTCACCTTCAATATCCCAGGAAAGAGAAAAATGGATAAAGAAGTTGTGGTCCTTATGTACAATGGAATATCACTCAGCCATGAAATCAATGTCATAAGGCTAGTAGCAGCATGATGAGTGGATTTAGGTACGACGATTCTAAGTGAAATAAGTCACACAGAAAAGGACACTTCTCATAAGGTATCACTTATAGAGGGAATGTCAAAACCGTTACACTTGAACTGAATTACAAAACAGAACAGAGTCACACATGCAGAAAACACACTATGGCTACTTAACGGGAAAGGTGAGGTGGGGTGATACATAAAACAAGGGTTTCAAATTAGCTCAGATACCGTTCCATAAACCCAATATGTAATAGACAAGACCTACTCCTTGCTCAGAGAACTGGACTCAACACGCCCTATTCACCGCACAAGAATATATCTGACTAGTAATAATCTTAAAACCTATGTATTGATATCTCTCTGTTAGTGTGTCAAGTGGGTGTAAAGCGGCATAAACACAGCAGTGAAAAGCAGCTAAACCCCATTATAAAAATAAATTACTTCGAAAAACCCATGAAACAAAGACAGTGAAAGAGAGAGAAATTCTTACACAATGCGTTCAGGGGCTGTGATGCAACCTGGATTGACCATATCTAGACTCACAGCTGGATGAGACATAAGGGTGGACACTCTTGGGGCTGAGAGCTTTGGTGAGGTTGGGTGAGCAAACGCAGACCCTTTAAAGTAATACTGCGTGGTACCCATCGCATGCGTCCCAAATCTCCAGGTTCAAGGGGATCTTCCTACATCGAAATCATGCATGAGAAAACAAAAAGATGGTACACCATGTGATGGGGAAAGGTTTCTGAAACGCACCTCATTTCTCTTCTCCTTGTGCCCGGGTTCGCCATTCCAGCCGCTTTACTAACAATCTCCCTACTTGGAGCATCAGCACCTTTAACCTCCTGTTCCGTACAGGTTGCAATTTGTCCTGAGGATGAACGGGTAGTCGGGGAACCAGTGAGAGACTAGCTCTTGGTGTTGGGACAGGCACAGGTCACTCTATTTTCCCATCAGGAAGAAGAATTAACCACAGGCTCATCCTCCCCCCCGGAAGCAGAACAGGGCCTGAAGCCATCCTGCGCTTTTGAGGCCAGCTCCCAAAAAAGCGAGTTGTAAAATGGAGCTTCAGGGCACTGCAATTCACAAACCTGCAGAGTTATAAATGATAATTCTCGTCCACAAATATATTGAGGGAAGGCAAAGAAGAGGATTTGAAATCAAGGCAGAATTGCAGGAAACAGATTTCAGGAGGTAGATTCGAATCGCCTTTAAAGCACATGAAAAGCGGCAAAACGTTGACAATGATGCCCTTGGCCAAAAAGGGCGTATGCGTTTTTTCCTGAATATATTCAGGAAAAAACGCATACGCCCTTTTTGGCCAAACAAGCAACCTGGAAAGGTAAATCAGGGCTACAAAGAAGACTCGCTACCCATCGGTCAAAAGGGCCATGCTGAATAAAGTCTCAAAACCAGAAATGCAGGACAGGCCATGGAGAAATGGGAGCCTTGCTACACTGATGGGCGGGATGTAAATTGCCAACAGCCACTCTGGAGAAGTGTACGGTGTGTCCTGAAACATCTAAAAAACACAGCTTAGAGAGCATAGGGCACTTCCACTCATGGGGGTATAAATTGGGAAAATGAAAAATCAGCAAGACACAAGCAGCCCAAAGTTTAGGGCTGCTCTGTTGACAAGGACCTCCACTTCATTCCACCTTCAATATCCCAGGAAAGAGAAAAATGGATAAAGAAGTTGTGGTCCTTATGTACAATGGAATATCACTCAGCCATGAAATCAATGTCATAAGGCTAGTAGCAGCATGATGAGTGGATTTAGGTACGACGATTCTAAGTGAAATAAGTCACACAGAAAAGGACACTTCTCATAAGGTATCACTTATAGAGGGAATGTCAAAACCGTTACACTTGAACTGAATTACAAAACAGAACAGAGTCACACATGCAGAAAACACACTATGGCTGCTTAACGGGAAAGGTGAGGTGGGGTGATACATAAAACAAGGGTTTCAAATTAGCTCAGATACCGTTCCATAAACCCAATATGTAATAGACAAAACCTACTCCTTGCTCAGAGAACTGGACTCAACACGTCCTATTCACCGCACAAGAATATATCTGACTAGTAATAATCTTAAAACCTATGTATTGATATCTCTCTGTTAGTGTGTCAAGTGGGTGTAAAGCGGCATAAACACAGCAGTGAAAAGCAGCTAAACCCCATTATAAAAATAAATTACTTCGAAAAACCCATGAAACAAAGACAGTGAAAGAGAGAGAAATTCTTACACAATGCGTTCAGGGGCTGTGATGCAACCTGGATTGACCATATCTAGACCCACAGCTGGATGAGACATAAGGGTGGACACTCTTGGGGCTGAGAGGTTTGGTGAGGTTGGGTGAGCAAACGCAGACCCTTGAAAGTAATACTGCGTGGTACCCATCGCATGGGTCACAAATCTCCAGGTTCAAGGGCATCTTCCTACATCGAAAACATGCATGAGAAAACAAAAAGATGGTACACCATGTGATGGGGAAAGGTTTCTAAAACGCACCTCATTTCTCTTCTCCTTGTGCCCGGGTTCGCCATTCCAGCCGCTTTACTAACAATCTCCCTACTTGGAGCATCAGCACCTTTAACCTCCTGTTCTGTACAGGTTGCAATTTTTCCTGAGGATGAACGGGTACACGGGGAACCAGTGAGAGACTAGCTCTTGGTGTTGGGACAGGCACAGGTCACTCTATTTTCCCATCAGGAAGAAGAATTAACCACAGGCTAATCATCGCCCCCGAAAGCAGAACAGGGCCTGAAGCCATCCTGCGCTTTTGCGGCCAGCTCCCAAAAAAGCGAGTTGTAAAATGGAGCTTCAGGGCACTGCAATTCACAAACCTGCAGAGTTATAAATGATAACTCTCGTCCACAAATATATTGAGGGAAGGCAAAGAAGAGGATTTGTAATCAAGGCCGAATTGCAGGAAACAGATTTCAGGAGGTAGATTCGAATCGCCTTTAAAGCACATGAAAAGCGGCAAAACGTTGACAATGATGCCCTTGGCCAAAAAGGGCGTATGCGTTTTTTCCTGAATATATTCAGGAAAAAACGCATACGCCCTTTTTGGCCAACAAAGCAACCTGGAAAGTTAAATCAGGGCTACAAAGAAGACTCGCTACCCATCGGTCAAAAGGGCCATGCTGAATAAAGTCTCAAAACCAGAAATGCAGGACAGGCCATGGAGAAATGGGAGCCTTGCTACACTGATGGGCTGGATGTAAATTGCCAACAGCCACTCTGGAGAAGTGTACGGTGTGTCCTGAAACATCTAAAAAACACAGCTTAGAGAGCATAGGGCACTTCCACTCATGGGGGTATAAATTGGGAAAATGAAAAATCAGCAAGACACAAGCACCCCAAAGTTTAGGGCTGCTCTCTTGACAAGGACCTCCACTTCATTCCACCTTCAATATCCCAGGAAAGAGAAAAATGGATAAAGAAGTTGTGGTCCTTATGTACAATGGAATATCACTCAGCCATGAAATCAATGTCATAAGGCTAGTAGCAGCATGATGAGTGGATTTAGGTACGACGATTCTAAGTGAAATAAGTCACACAGAAAAGGACACTTCTCATAAGGTATCACTTATAGAGGGAATGTCAAAACCGTTACACTTGAACTGAATTACAAAACAGAACAGAGTCACACATGCAGAAAACACACTATGGCTGCTTAACGGGAAAGGTGAGGTGGGGTGATACATAAAACAAGGGTTTCAAATTAGCTCAGATACCGTTCCATAAACCCAATATGTAATAGACAAAACCTACTCCTTGCTCAGAGAACTGGACTCAACACGTCCTATTCACCGCAGAAGAATATATCTGACTAGTAATAATCTTAAAACCTATGTATTGATATCTCTCTGTTAGTGTGTCAAGTGGGTGTAAAGCGGCATAAACACAGCAGTGAAAAGCAGCTAAACCCCATTATAAAAATAAATTACTTCGAAAAACCCATGAAACAAAGACAGTGAAAGAGAGAGAAATTCTTACACAATGCGTTCAGGGGCTGTGATGCAACCTGGATTGACCATATCTAGACCCACAGCTGGATGAGACATAAGGGTGGACACTCTTGGGGCTGAGTGGTTTGGTGAGGTTGGGTGAGCAAACGCAGACCCTTTAAAGTAATACTGCGTGGTACCCATCGCATGCGTCCCAAATCTCCAGGTTCAAGGGGATCTTCCTACATCGAAATCATGCATGAGAAAACAAAAAGATGGTACACCATGTGATGGGGAAAGGTTTCTAAAACGCACCTCATTTCTCTTCTCCTTGTGCCCGGGTTCGCCATTCCAGCCGCTTTACTAACAATCTCCCTACTTGGAGCATCAGCACCTTTAACCTCCTGTTCCGTACAGGTTGCAATTTGTCCTGAGGATGAACGGGTACATGGGGAACCAGTGAGAGACTAGCTCTTGGTGTTGGGACAGGCACAGGTCACTCTATTTTCCCATCAGGAAGAAGAATTAACCACAGGCTCATCCTCCCCCCCGGAAGCAGAACAGGGCCTGAAGCCATCCTGCGCTTTTGAGGCCAGCTCCCAAAAAAGCGAGTTGTAAAATGGAGCTTCAGGGCACTGCAATTCACAAACCTGCAGAGTTATAAATGATAACTCTCGTCCACAAATATATTGAGGGAAGGCATAGAAGAGGATTTGAAATCAAGGCAGAATTGCAGGAAACAGATTTTAGGAGGTAGATTCGAATCGCCTTTAAAGCACATGAAAAGCGGCAAAACGTTGACAATGATGCCCTTGGCCAAAAAGGGCGTATGCGTTTTTTCCTGAATATATTCAGGAAAAAACGCATACGCCCTTTTTGGCCAACCAAGCAACCTGGAAAGGCAAATCAGCGCTACAAAGAAGACTCGCTACCCATCGGTCAAAAGAGCCATGCTTAAAAAAGTCTCAAAACCAGAAATGCAGGACAGGCCATGGAGAAATGGGAGCCTTGCTACACTGATGGGCGGGATGTAAATTGCCAACAGCCACTCTGGAGAAGTGTACGGTGTGTCCTGAAACATCTAAAAAACACAGCTTAGAGAGCATAGGGCACTTCCGCTCATGGGGGTATAAATTGAGAAAATGAAAAATCAGCAAGACACAAGAACCCCAAAGTTCAGGGCTGCTCTGTTGACAAGGACCTCCACTTCATTCCACCTTAAATATCCCAGGAAAGGGAAAAATGGATAAAGAAGTTGTGGTCCTTATGTACAATGGAATATCACTCAGCCATGAAATCAATGTCATAAGGCTAGTAGCAGCATGATGAGTGGATTTAGGTACGACGATTCTAAGTGAAATAAGTCACACAGAAAAGGACACTTCTCATAAGGTATCACTTATAGAGGGAATGTCAAAACCGTTACACTTGAACTGAATTACAAAACAGAACAGAGTCACACATG
The DNA here is from genome assembly GCF_028023285.1 of Balaenoptera ricei. Classification (NCBI taxonomy): domain Eukaryota; kingdom Metazoa; phylum Chordata; class Mammalia; order Artiodactyla; family Balaenopteridae; genus Balaenoptera; species Balaenoptera ricei. The sequence goes on from NW_026777777.1 coordinate 40,746, forward strand.
CAGAAAACACACTATGGCTGCTTAACGGGAAAGGTGAGGTGGGGTGATACATAAAACAAGGGTTTCAAATTAGCTCAGATACCGTTCCATAAACCCAATATGTAATAGACAAAACCTACTCCTTGCTCAGAGAACTGGACTCAACACGTCCTATTCACCGCACAAGAATATATCTGACTAGTAATAATCTTAAAACCTATGTATTGATATCTCTCTGTTAGTGTGTCAAGTGGGTGTAAAGCGGCATAAACACAGCATTGAAAAGCAGCTAAACCCCATTATAAAAATAAATTACTTCGAAAAACCCATGAAACAAAGACAGTGAAAGAGAGAGAAATTCTTACACAATGCGTTCAGGGGCTGTGATGCAACCTGGATTGACCATATCTAGACCCACAGCTGGATGAGACATAAGGGTGGACACTCTTGGGGCTGAGAGGTTTGGTGAGGTTGGGTGAGCAAACGCAGACCCTTTAAAGTAATACTGCGTGGTACCCATCGCATGGGTCCCAAATCTCCAGGTTCAAGGGCATCTTCCTACATCGAAAACATGCATGAGAAAACAAAAAGATGGTACACCATGTGATGGGGAAAGGTTTCTAAAACGCACCTCATTTCTCTTCTCCTTGTGCCCGGGTTCGCCATTCCAGCCGCTTTACTAACAATCTCCCTACTTGGAGCATCAGCACCTTTAACCTCCTGTTCTGTACAGGTTGCAATTTGTCCTGTGGATGAACGGGTACACGGGGAAGCAGTGAGAGACTAGCTCTTGGTGTTGGGACAGGCACAGGTCACTCTATTTTCCCATCAGGAAGAAGAATTAACCACAGGCTAATCATCGCCCCCGAAAGCAGAACAGGGCCTGAAGCCATCCTGCGCTTTTGCGGCCAGCTCCCAAAAAAGCGAGTTGTAAAATGGAGCTTCAGGGCACTGCAATTCACAAACCTGCAGAGTTATAAATGATAACTCTCGTCCACAAATATATTGAGGGAAGGCAAAGAAGAGGATTTGAAATCAAGGCCGAATTGCAGGAAACAGATTTCAGGAGGTAGATTCGAATCGCCTTTAAAGCACATGAAAAGTGGCAAAACGTTGACAATGATGCCCTTGGCCAAAAAGGGCGTATGCGTTTTTTCCTGAATATATTCAGGAAAAAACGCATACGCCCTTTTTGGCCAAACAAGCAACCTGGAAAGGTAAATCAGGGCTACAAAGAAGACTCGCTACCCATCGGTCAAAAGGGCCATGCTGAATAAAGTCTCAAAACCAGAAATGCAGGACAGGCCATGGAGAAATGGGAGCCTTGCTACACTGATGGGCGGGATGTAAATTGCCAACAGCCACTCTGGAGAAGTGTACGGTGTGTCCTGAAACATCTAAAAAACACAGCTTAGAGAGCATAGGGCACTTCCACTCATGGGGGTATAAATTGGGAAAATGAAAAATCAGCAAGACACAAGCACCCCAAAGTTTAGGGCTGCTCTCTTGACAAGGACCTCCACTTCATTCCACCTTCAATATCCCAGGAAAGAGAAAAATGGATAAAGAAGTTGTGGTCCTTATGTACAATGGAATATCACTCAGCCATGAAATCAATGTCATAAGGCTAGTAGCAGCATGATGAGTGGATTTAGGTACGACGATTCTAAGTGAAATAAGTCACACAGAAAAGGACACTTCTCATAAGGTATCACTTATAGAGGGAATGTCAAAACCGTTACACTTGAACTGAATTACAAAACAGAACAGAGTCACACATGCAGAAAACACACTATGGCTGCTTAACGGGAAAGGTGAGGTGGGGTGATACATAAAACAAGGGTTTCAAATTAGCTCAGATACCGTTCCATAAACCCAATATGTAATAGACAAAACCTACTCCTTGCTCAGAGAACTGGACTCAACACGTCCTATTCACCGCAGAAGAATATATCTGACTAGTAATAATCTTAAAACCTATGTATTGATATCTCTCTGTTAGTGTGTCAAGTGGGTGTAAAGCGGCATAAACACAGCAGTGAAAAGCAGCTAAACCCCATTATAAAAATAAATTACTTTTACAAACCCATGAAACAAAGAAAGTGAAAGAGAGAGAAATTCTTACACAATGCGTTCAGGGGCTCTGATGCAACCTGGATTGACCATATCTAGACCCACAGCTGGATGAGACATAAGGGTGGACACTCTTGGGGCTGAGAGGTTTGGTGAGGTTGGGTGAGCAAACGCAGACCCTTTAAAGTAATACTGCGTGGTACCCATTGCATGCGTCCCAAATCTCCAGGTTCAAGGGGATCTTCCTACATCGAAATCATGCATGAGAAAACAAAAAGATGGTACACCATGTGATGGGGAAAGGTTTCTAAAACGCACCTCATTTCTCTTCTCCTTGTGCCCGGGTTCGCCATTCCAGCCGCTTTACTAACAATCTCCCTACTTGGAGCATCAGCACCTTTAACCTCCTGTTCCGTAAAGGTTGCAATTTGTCCTGAGGATGAACGGGTACATGGGGAACCAGTGAGAGACTAGCTCTTGGTGTTGGGACAGGCACAGGTCACTCTATTTTCCCATCAGGAAGAAGAATTAACCACAGGCTCATCCTCCCCCCCGGAAGCAGAACAGGGCCTGAAGCCATCCTGCGCTTTTGAGGCCAGCTCCCAAAAAAGCGAGTTGTAAAATGGAGCTTCAGGGCACTGCAATTCACAAACCTGCAGAGTTATAAATGATAACTCTCGTCCACAAATATATTGAGGGAAGGCAAAGAAGAGGATTTGAAATCAAGGCAGAATTGCAGGAAACAGATTTCAGGAGGTAGATTCGAATCGCCTTTAAAGCACATGAAAAGCGGCAAAACGTTGACAATGATGCCCTTGGCCAAAAAGGGCGTATGCGTTTTTTCCTGAATATATTCAGGAAAAAACGCATACGCCCTTTTTGGCCAACCAAGCAACCTGGAAAGGCAAATCAGCGCTACAAAGAAGACTCGCTACCCATCGGTCAAAAGAGCCATGCTTAAAAAAGTCTCAAAACCAGAAATGCAGGACAGGCCATGGAGAAATGGGAGCCTTGCTACACTGATGGGCGGGATGTAAATTGCCAACAGCCACTCTGGAGAAGTGTACGGTGTGTCTTGAAACATCTAAAAAACACAGCTTAGAGAGCATAGGGCACTTCCACTCATGGGGGTATAAATTGGGAAAATGAAAAATCAGCAAGACACAAGAACCCCAAAGTTTAGGGCTGCTCTGTTGACAAGGACCTGCACTTCATTCCACCTTAAATATCCCAGGAAAGGGAAAAATGGATAAAGAAGTTGTGGTCCTTATGTACAATGGAATATCACTCAGCCATGAAATCAATGTCATAAGGCTAGTAGCAGCATGATGAGTGGATTTAGGTACGACGATTCTAAGTGAAATAAGTCACACAGAAAAGGACACTTCTCATAAGGTATCACTTATAGAGGGAATGTCAAAACCGTTACACTTGAACTGAATTACAAAACAGAACAGAGTCACACATGCAGAAAACACACTATGGCTGTTTAACGGGAAAGGTGAGGTGGGGTGATACATAAAACAAGGGTTTCAAATTAGCTCAGATACCGTTCCATAAACCCAATATGTAATAGACAAAACCTACTCCTTGCTCAGAGAACTGGACTCAACACGTCCTATTCACCGCACAAGAATATATCTGACTAGTAATAATCTTAAAACCTATGTATTGATATCTCTCTGTTAGTGTGTCAAGTGGGTGTAAAGCGGCATAAACACAGCAGTGAAAAGCAGCTAAACCCCATTACAAAAATAAATTAATTTGAAAAACCCATGAAACAAAGACAGTGAAAGAGAGAGAAATTCTTACACAATGCGTTCAGGGGCTGTGATGCAACCTGGATTGACCATATCTAGACCCACAGCTGGATGAGACATAAGGGTGGACACTCTTGGGGCTGAGAGGTTTGGTGAGGTTGGGTGAGCAAACGCAGACCCTTTAAAGTAATACTGCGTGGTACCCATCGCATGGGTCCCAAATCTCCAGGTTCAAGGGCATCTTCCTACATCGAAAACATGCATGAGAAAACAAAAAGATGGTACACCATGTGATGGGGAAAGGTTTCTAAAATGCACCTCATTTCTCTTCTCCTTGTGCCCGGGTTCGCCATTCCAGCCGCTTTACTAACAATCTCCCTACTTGGAGCATCAGCACCTTTAACCTCCTGTTCTGTACAGGTTGCAATTTGTCCTGAGGATGAACGGGTAGACGGGGAACCAGTGAGAGACTAGCTCTTGGTGTTGGGACAGGCACAGGTCACTCTATTTTCCCATCAGGAAGAAGAATTAACCACAGGCTAATCATCGCCCCCGAAAGCAGAACAGGGCCTGAAGCCATCCTGCGCTTTTGCGGCCAGCTCCCAAAAAAGCGAGTTGTAAAATGGAGCTTCAGGGCACTGCAATTCACAAACCTGCAGAGTTATAAATGATAACTCTCGTCCACAAATATATTGAGGGAAGGCAAAGAAGAGGATTTGAAATCAAGGCAGAATTGCAGGAAACAGATTTCAGGAGGTAGATTCGAATCGCCTTTAAAGCACATGAAAAGCGGCAAAACGTTGACAATGATGCCCTTGGCCTAAAAGGGCGTATGCGTTTTTTCCTGAATATATTCAGGAAAAAACGCATACGCCCTTTTTGGCCAAACAAGCAACCTGGAAAGGTAAATCAGGGCTACAAAGAAGACTCGCTACCCATCGGTCAAAAGGGCCATGCTGAATAAAGTCTCAAAACCAGAAATGCAGGACAGGCCATGGAGAAATGGGAGCCTTGCTACACTGATGGGCGGGATGTAAATTGCCAACAGCCACTCTGGAGAAGTGTACGGTGTGTCCTGAAACATCTAAAAAACACAGCTTAGAGAGCATAGGGCACTTCCACTCATGGGGGTATAAATTGGGAAAATGAAAAATCAGCAAGACACAAGCACCCCAAAGTTTAGGGCTGCTCTGTTGACAAGGACCTCCACTTCATTCCACCTTCAATATCCCAGGAAAGAGAAAAATGGATAAAGAAGTTGTGGTCCTTATGTACAATGGAATATCACTCAGCCATGAAATCAATGTCATAAGGCTAGTAGCAGCATGATGAGTGGATTTAGGTACGACGATTCTAAGTGAAATAAGTCACACAGAAAAGGACACTTCTCATAAGGTATCACTTATAGAGGGAATGTCAAAACCGTTACACTTGAACTGAATTACAAAACAGAACAGAGTCACACATGCAGAAAACACACTATGGCTGCTTAACGGGAAAGGTGAGGTGGGGTGATACATAAAACAAGGGTTTCAAATTAGCTCAGATACCGTTCCATAAACCCAATATGTAATAGACAAAACCTACTCCTTGCTCAGAGAACTGGACTCAACACGTCCTATTCACCGCACAAGAATATATCTGACTAGTAATAATCTTAAAACCTATGTATTGATATCTCTCTGTTAGTGTGTCAAGTGGGTGTAAAGCGGCATAAACACAGCATTGAAAAGCAGCTAAACCCCATTATAAAAATAAATTACTTTGAAAAACCCATGAAAGAAAGACAGTGAAAGAGAGAGAAATTCTTACACAATGCGTTCAGGGGCTGTGATGCAACCTGGATTGACCATATCTAGACCCACAGCTGGATGAGACATAAGGGTGGACACTCTTGGGGCTGAGAGGTTTGGTGAGGTTGGGTGAGCAAACGCAGACCCTTTAAAGTAATACTGCGTGGTACCCATCCCATGGGTCCCAAATCTCCAGGTTCAAGGGCATCTTCCTACATCGAAAACATGCATGAGAAAACAAAAAGATGGTACACCATGTGATGGGGAAAGGTTTCTAAAACGCACCTCATTTCTCTTCTCCTTGTGCCCGGGTTCGCCATTCCAGCCGCTTTACTAACAATCTCCCTACTTGGAGCATCAGCACCTTTAACCTCCTGTTCTGTACAGGTTGCAATTTGTCCTGAGGATGAACGGGTAGACGGGGAACCAGTGAGAGACTAGCTCTTGGTGTTGGGACAGGCACAGGTCACTCTATTTTCCCATCAGGAAGAAGAATTAACCACAGGCTAATCATCGCCCCCGAAAGCAGAACAGGGCCTGAAGCCATCCTGCGCTTTTGCGGCCAGCTCCCAAAAAAGCGAGTTGTAAAATGGAGCTTCAGGGCACTGCAATTCACAAACCTGCAGAGTTATAAATGATAACTCTCGTCCACAAATATATTGAGGGAAGGCATAGAAGAGGATTTGAAATCAAGGCAGAATTGCAGGAAACAGATTTCAGGAGGTAGATTCGAATCGCCTTTAAAGCACATGAAAAGCGGCAAAACGTTGACAATGATGCCCTTGGCCAAAAAGGGCGTATGCGTTTTTTCCTGAATATATTCAGGAAAAAACGCATACGCCCTTTTTGGCCAAACAAGCAACCTGGAAAGGTAAATCAGGGCTACAAAGAAGACTCGCTACCCATCGGTCAAAAGGGCCATGCTGAATAAAGTCTCAAAACCAGAAATGCAGGACAGGCCATGGAGAAATGGGAGCCTTGCTACACTGATGGGCGGGATGTAAATTGCCAACAGCCACTCTGGAGAAGTGTACGGTGTGTCCTGAAACATCTATAAAACACAGCTTAGAGAGCATAGGGCACTTCCACTCATGGGGGTATAAATTGGGAAAATGAAAAATCAGCAAGACACAAGCACCCCAAAGTTTAGGGCTGCTCTGTTGACAAGGACCTCCACTTCATTCCACCTTCAATATCCCAGGAAAGAGAAAAATGGATAAAGAAGTTGTGGTCCTTATGTACAATGGAATATCACTCAGCCATGAAATCAATGTCATAAGGCTAGTAGCAGCATGATGAGTGGATTTAGGTACGACGATTCTAAGTGAAATAAGTCACACAGAAAAGGACACTTCTCATAAGGTATCACTTATAGAGGGAATGTCAAAACCGTTACACTTGAACTGAATTACAAAACAGAACAGAGTCACACATGCAGAAAACACACTATGGCTGCTTAACGGGAAAGGTGAGGTGGGGTGATACATAAAACAAGGGTTTCAAATTAGCTCAGATACCGTTGCATAAACCCAATATGTAATAGACAAGACCTACTCCTTGCTCAGAGAACTGGACTCAACACACCCTATTCACCGCACAAGAATATATCTGACTAGTAATAATCTTAAAACCTATGTATTGATATCTCTCTGTTAGTGTGTCAAGTGGGTGTAAAGCGGCATAAACACAGCATTGAAAAGCAGCTAAACCCCATTATAAAAATAAATTACTTTGAAAAACCCATGAAAGAAAGACAGTGAAAGAGAGAGAAATTCTTACACAATGCGTTCAGGGGCTGTGATGCAACCTGGATTGACCATATCTAGACCCACAGCTGGATGAGACATAAGGGTGGACACTCTTGGGGCTGAGAGGTTTGGTGAGTTTGGGTGAGCAAACGCAGACCCTTTAAAGTAATACTGCGTGGTTCCCATCGCATGGGTCCCAAATCTCCAGGTTCAAGGGCATCTTCCTACATCGAAAACATGCATGAGAAAACAAAAAGATGGTACACCATGTGATGGGGAAAGGTTTCTAAAACGCACCTCATTTCTCTTCTCCTTGTGCCCGGGTTCGCCATTCCAGCCGCTTTACTAACAATCTCCCTACTTGGAGCATCAGCACCTTTAACCTCCTGTTCTGTAAAGGTTGCAATTTGTCCTGAGGATGAACGGGTACACGGGGAAGCAGTGAGAGACTAGCTCTTGGTGTTGGGACAGGCACAGGTCACTCTATTTTCCCATCAGGAAGAAGAATTAACCACAGGCTAATCATCGCCCCCGAAAGCAGAACAGGGCCTGAAGCCATCCTGCGCTTTTGCGGCCAGCTCCCAAAAAAGCGAGTTGTAAAATGGAGCTTCAGGGCACTGCAATTCACAAACCTGCAGAGTTATAAATGATAACTCTCGTCCACAAATATATTGAGGGAAGGCAAAGAAGAGGATTTGAAATCAAGGCCGAATTGCAGGAAACAGATTTCAGGAGGTAGATTCGAATCGCCTTTAAAGCACATGAAAAGCGGCAAAACGTTGACAATGATGCCCTTGGCCAAAAAGGGCGTATGCGTTTTTTCCTGAATATATTCAGGAAAAAACGCATACGCCCTTTTTGGCCAAACAAGCAACCTGGAAAGGTAAATCAGGGCTACAAAGAAGACTCGCTACCCATCGGTCAAAAGGGCCATGCTGAATAAAGTCTCAAAACCAGAAATGCAGGACAGGCCATGGAGAAATGGGAGCCTTGCTACACTGATGGGCTGGATGTAAATTGCCAACAGCCACTCTGGAGAAGTGTACGGTGTGTCCTGAAACATCTAAAAAACACAGCTTAGAGAGCATAGGGCACTTCCACTCATGGGGGTATAAATTGGGAAAATGAAAAATCAGCAAGACACAAGCACCCCAAAGTTTAGGGCTGCTCTGTTGACCAGGACCTCCACTTCATTCCACCTTCAATATCCCAGGAAAGAGAAAAATGGATAAAGAAGTTGTGGTCCTTATGTACAATGGAATATCACTCAGCCATGAAATCAATGTCATAAGGCTAGTAGCAGCATGATGAGTGGATTTAGGTACGACGATTCTAAGTGAAATAAGTCACACAGAAAAGGACACTTCTCATAAGGTATCACTTATAGAGGGAATGTCAAAACCGTTACACTTGAACTGAATTACAAAACAGAACAGAGTCACACATGCAGAAAACACACTATGGCTGCTTAACGGGAAAGGTGAGGTGGGGTGATACATAAAACAAGGGTTTCAAATTAGCTCAGATACCATTCCATAAACCCAATATGTAATAGACAAAACCTACTCCTTGCTCAGAGAACTGGACTCAACACGTCCTATTCACCGCACAAGAATATATCTGACTAGTAATAATCTTAAAACCTATGTATTGATATCTCTCTGTTAGTGTGTCAAGTGGGTGTAAAGCGGCATAAACACAGCAGTGAAAAGCAGCTAAACCCCATTATAAAAATAAATTACTTTGAAAAACCCATGAAACAAAGACAGTGAAAGAGAGAGAAATTCTTACACAATGCGTTCAGGGGCTGTGATGCAACCTGGATTGACCATATCTAGACCCACAGCTGGATGAGACATAAGGGTGGACACTCTTGGGGCTGAGAGGTTTGGTGAGGTTGGGTGAGCAAACGCAGACCCTTTAAAGTAATACTGCGTGGTACCCATCGCATGCGTCCCAAATCTCCAGGTTCAAGGGGATCTTCCTACATCGAAATCATGCATGAGAAAACAAAAAGATGGTACACCATGTGATGGGGAAAGGTTTCTAAAACGCACCTCAATTCTCTTCTCCTTGTGCCCGGGTTCGCCATTCCAGCCGCTTTACTAACAATCTCCCTACTTGGAGCATCAGCACCTTTAACCTCCTGTTCTGTACAGGTTGCAATTTGTCCTGAGGATGAACGGGTACATGGGGAACCAGTGAGAGACTAGCTCTTGGTGTTGGGACAGGCACCGGTCCCTCTATTTTCCCATCAGGAAGAAGAATTAACCACAGGCTCATCCTCCCCCCCGGAAGCAGAACAGGGCCTGAAGCCATCCTGCGCTTTTGAGGCCAGCTCCCAAAAAAGCGAGTTGTAAAATGGAGCTTCAGGGCACTGCAATTCACAAACCTGCAGAGTTATAAATGATAACTCTCGTCCACAAATATATTGAGGGAAGGCAAAGAAGAGGATTTGAAATCAAGGCAGAATTGCAGGAAACAGATTTCAGGAGGTAGATTCGAATCGCCTTTAAAGCACATGAAAAGCGGCAAAACGTTGACAATGATGCCCTTGGCCAAAAAGGGCGTATGCGTTTTTTCCGGAATATATTCAGGAAAAAACGCATACGCCCTTTTTGGCCAACCAAGCAACCTGGAAAGGCAAATCAGCGCTACAAAGAAGACTCGCTACCCATCGGTCAAAAGAGCCATGCTTAAAAAATTCTCAAAACCAGAAATGCAGGACAGGCCATGGAGAAATGGGAGCCTTGCTACACTGATGGGCGGGATGTAAATTGCCAACAGCCACTCTGGAGAAGTGTACGGTGTGTCCTGAAACATCTAAAAAACACAGCTTAGAGAGCATAGGGCACTTCCACTCATGGGGGTATAAATTGGGAAAATGAAAAATCAGCAAGACACAAGCAGCCCAAAGTTTAGGGCTGCTCTGTTGACAAGGACCTCCACTTCATTTCACCTTCAATATCCCAGGAAAGAGAAAAATGGATAAAGAAGTTGTGGTCCTTATGTACAATGGAATATCACTCAGCCATGAAATCAATGTCATAAGGCTAGTAGCAGCATGATGAGTGGATTTAGGTACGACGATTCTAAGTGAAATAAGTCACACAGAAAAGGACACTTCTCATAAGGTATCACTTATAGAGGGAATGTCAAAACCGTTACACTTGAACTGAATTACAAAACAGAACAGAGTCACACATGCAGAAAACACACTATGGCTACTTAACGGGAAAGGTGAGGTGGGGTGATACATAAAACAAGGGTTTCAAATTAGCTCAGATACCGTTCCATAAACCCAATATGTAATAGACAAGACCTACTCCTTGCTCAGAGAACTGGACTCAACACGCCCTATTCACCGCACAAGAATATATCTGACTAGTAATAATCTTAAAACCTATGTATTGATATCTCTCTGTTAGTGTGTCAAGTGGGTGTAAAGCGGCATAAACACAGCAGTGAAAAGCAGCTAAACCCCATTATAAAAATAAATTACTTCGAAAAACCCATGAAACAAAGACAGTGAAAGAGAGAGAAATTCTTACACAATGCGTTCAGGGGCTGTGATGCAACCTGGATTGACCATATCTAGACTCACAGCTGGATGAGACATAAGGGTGGACACTCTTGGGGCTGAGAGCTTTGGTGAGGTTGGGTGAGCAAACGCAGACCCTTTAAAGTAATACTGCGTGGTACCCATCGCATGCGTCCCAAATCTCCAGGTTCAAGGGGATCTTCCTACATCGAAATCATGCATGAGAAAACAAAAAGATGGTACACCATGTGATGGGGAAAGGTTTCTGAAACGCACCTCATTTCTCTTCTCCTTGTGCCCGGGTTCGCCATTCCAGCCGCTTTACTAACAATCTCCCTACTTGGAGCATCAGCACCTTTAACCTCCTGTTCCGTACAGGTTGCAATTTGTCCTGAGGATGAACGGGTAGTCGGGGAACCAGTGAGAGACTAGCTCTTGGTGTTGGGACAGGCACAGGTCACTCTATTTTCCCATCAGGAAGAAGAATTAACCACAGGCTCATCCTCCCCCCCGGAAGCAGAACAGGGCCTGAAGCCATCCTGCGCTTTTGAGGCCAGCTCCCAAAAAAGCGAGTTGTAAAATGGAGCTTCAGGGCACTGCAATTCACAAACCTGCAGAGTTATAAATGATAATTCTCGTCCACAAATATATTGAGGGAAGGCAAAGAAGAGGATTTGAAATCAAGGCAGAATTGCAGGAAACAGATTTCAGGAGGTAGATTCGAATCGCCTTTAAAGCACATGAAAAGCGGCAAAACGTTGACAATGATGCCCTTGGCCAAAAAGGGCGTATGCGTTTTTTCCTGAATATATTCAGGAAAAAACGCATACGCCCTTTTTGGCCAAACAAGCAACCTGGAAAGGTAAATCAGGGCTACAAAGAAGACTCGCTACCCATCGGTCAAAAGGGCCATGCTGAATAAAGTCTCAAAACCAGAAATGCAGGACAGGCCATGGAGAAATGGGAGCCTTGCTACACTGATGGGCGGGATGTAAATTGCCAACAGCCACTCTGGAGAAGTGTACGGTGTGTCCTGAAACATCTAAAAAACACAGCTTAGAGAGCATAGGGCACTTCCACTCATGGGGGTATAAATTGGGAAAATGAAAAATCAGCAAGACACAAGCAGCCCAAAGTTTAGGGCTGCTCTGTTGACAAGGACCTCCACTTCATTCCACCTTCAATATCCCAGGAAAGAGAAAAATGGATAAAGAAGTTGTGGTCCTTATGTACAATGGAATATCACTCAGCCATGAAATCAATGTCATAAGGCTAGTAGCAGCATGATGAGTGGATTTAGGTACGACGATTCTAAGTGAAATAAGTCACACAGAAAAGGACACTTCTCATAAGGTATCACTTATAGAGGGAATGTCAAAACCGTTACACTTGAACTGAATTACAAAACAGAACAGAGTCACACATGCAGAAAACACACTATGGCTGCTTAACGGGAAAGGTGAGGTGGGGTGATACATAAAACAAGGGTTTCAAATTAGCTCAGATACCGTTCCATAAACCCAATATGTAATAGACAAAACCTACTCCTTGCTCAGAGAACTGGACTCAACACGTCCTATTCACCGCACAAGAATATATCTGACTAGTAATAATCTTAAAACCTATGTATTGATATCTCTCTGTTAGTGTGTCAAGTGGGTGTAAAGCGGCATAAACACAGCAGTGAAAAGCAGCTAAACCCCATTATAAAAATAAATTACTTCGAAAAACCCATGAAACAAAGACAGTGAAAGAGAGAGAAATTCTTACACAATGCGTTCAGGGGCTGTGATGCAACCTGGATTGACCATATCTAGACCCACAGCTGGATGAGACATAAGGGTGGACACTCTTGGGGCTGAGAGGTTTGGTGAGGTTGGGTGAGCAAACGCAGACCCTTGAAAGTAATACTGCGTGGTACCCATCGCATGGGTCCCAAATCTCCAGGTTCAAGGGCATCTTCCTACATCGAAAACATGCATGAGAAAACAAAAAGATGGTACACCATGTGATGGGGAAAGGTTTCTAAAACGCACCTCATTTCTCTTCTCCTTGTGCCCGGGTTCGCCATTCCAGCCGCTTTACTAACAATCTCCCTACTTGGAGCATCAGCACCTTTAACCTCCTGTTCTGTACAGGTTGCAATTTTTCCTGAGGATGAACGGGTACACGGGGAACCAGTGAGAGACTAGCTCTTGGTGTTGGGACAGGCACAGGTCACTCTATTTTCCCATCAGGAAGAAGAATTAACCACAGGCTAATCATCGCCCCCGAAAGCAGAACAGGGCCTGAAGCCATCCTGCGCTTTTGCGGCCAGCTCCCAAAAAAGCGAGTTGTAAAATGGAGCTTCAGGGCACTGCAATTCACAAACCTGCAGAGTTATAAATGATAACTCTCGTCCACAAATATATTGAGGGAAGGCAAAGAAGAGGATTTGTAATCAAGGCCGAATTGCAGGAAACAGATTTCAGGAGGTAGATTCGAATCGCCTTTAAAGCACATGAAAAGCGGCAAAACGTTGACAATGATGCCCTTGGCCAAAAAGGGCGTATGCGTTTTTTCCTGAATATATTCAGGAAAAAACGCATACGCCCTTTTTGGCCAACAAAGCAACCTGGAAAGTTAAATCAGGGCTACAAAGAAGACTCGCTACCCATCGGTCAAAAGGGCCATGCTGAATAAAGTCTCAAAACCAGAAATGCAGGACAGGCCATGGAGAAATGGGAGCCTTGCTACACTGATGGGCTGGATGTAAATTGCCAACAGCCACTCTGGAGAAGTGTACGGTGTGTCCTGAAACATCTAAAAAACACAGCTTAGAGAGCATAGGGCACTTCCACTCATGGGGGTATAAATTGGGAAAATGAAAAATCAGCAAGACACAAGCACCCCAAAGTTTAGGGCTGCTCTCTTGACAAGGACCTCCACTTCATTCCACCTTCAATATCCCAGGAAAGAGAAAAATGGATAAAGAAGTTGTGGTCCTTATGTACAATGGAATATCACTCAGCCATGAAATCAATGTCATAAGGCTAGTAGCAGCATGATGAGTGGATTTAGGTACGACGATTCTAAGTGAAATAAGTCACACAGAAAAGGACACTTCTCATAAGGTATCACTTATAGAGGGAATGTCAAAACCGTTACACTTGAACTGAATTACAAAACAGAACAGAGTCACACATGCAGAAAACACACTATGGCTGCTTAACGGGAAAGGTGAGGTGGGGTGATACATAAAACAAGGGTTTCAAATTAGCTCAGATACCGTTCCATAAACCCAATATGTAATAGACAAAACCTACTCCTTGCTCAGAGAACTGGACTCAACACGTCCTATTCACCGCAGAAGAATATATCTGACTAGTAATAATCTTAAAACCTATGTATTGATATCTCTCTGTTAGTGTGTCAAGTGGGTGTAAAGCGGCATAAACACAGCAGTGAAAAGCAGCTAAACCCCATTATAAAAATAAATTACTTCGAAAAACCCATGAAACAAAGACAGTGAAAGAGAGAGAAATTCTTACACAATGCGTTCAGGGGCTGTGATGCAACCTGGATTGACCATATCTAGACCCACAGCTGGATGAGACATAAGGGTGGACACTCTTGGGGCTGAGTGGTTTGGTGAGGTTGGGTGAGCAAACGCAGACCCTTTAAAGTAATACTGCGTGGTACCCATCGCATGCGTCCCAAATCTCCAGGTTCAAGGGGATCTTCCTACATCGAAATCATGCATGAGAAAACAAAAAGATGGTACACCATGTGATGGGGAAAGGTTTCTAAAACGCACCTCATTTCTCTTCTCCTTGTGCCCGGGTTCGCCATTCCAGCCGCTTTACTAACAATCTCCCTACTTGGAGCATCAGCACCTTTAACCTCCTGTTCCGTACAGGTTGCAATTTGTCCTGAGGATGAACGGGTACATGGGGAACCAGTGAGAGACTAGCTCTTGGTGTTGGGACAGGCACAGGTCACTCTATTTTCCCATCAGGAAGAAGAATTAACCACAGGCTCATCCTCCCCCCCGGAAGCAGAACAGGGCCTGAAGCCATCCTGCGCTTTTGAGGCCAGCTCCCAAAAAAGCGAGTTGTAAAATGGAGCTTCAGGGCACTGCAATTCACAAACCTGCAGAGTTATAAATGATAACTCTCGTCCACAAATATATTGAGGGAAGGCACAGAAGAGGATTTGAAATCAAGGCAGAATTGCAGGAAACAGATTTTAGGAGGTAGATTCGAATCGCCTTTAAAGCACATGAAAAGCGGCAAAACGTTGACAATGATGCCCTTGGCCAAAAAGGGCGTATGCGTTTTTTCCTGAATATATTCAGGAAAAAACGCATACGCCCTTTTTGGCCAACCAAGCAACCTGGAAAGGCAAATCAGCGCTACAAAGAAGACTCGCTACCCATCGGTCAAAAGAGCCATGCTTAAAAAAGTCTCAAAACCAGAAATGCAGGACAGGCCATGGAGAAATGGGAGCCTTGCTACACTGATGGGCGGGATGTAAATTGCCAACAGCCACTCTGGAGAAGTGTACGGTGTGTCCTGAAACATCTAAAAAACACAGCTTAGAGAGCATAGGGCACTTCCGCTCATGGGGGTATAAATTGAGAAAATGAAAAATCAGCAAGACACAAGAACCCCAAAGTTCAGGGCTGCTCTGTTGACAAGGACCTCCACTTCATTCCACCTTAAATATCCCAGGAAAGGGAAAAATGGATAAAGAAGTTGTGGTCCTTATGTACAATGGAATATCACTCAGCCATGAAATCAATGTCATAAGGCTAGTAGCAGCATGATGAGTGGATTTAGGTACGACGATTCTAAGTGAAATAAGTCACACAGAAAAGGACACTTCTCATAAGGTATCACTTATAGAGGGAATGTCAAAACCGTTACACTTGAACTGAATTACAAAACAGAACAGAGTCACACATGCAGAAAACACACTATGGCTGCTTAACGGGAAAGGTGAGGTGGGGTGATACATAAAACAAGGGTTTCAAATTAGCTCAGATACCGTTCCATAAACCCAATATGTAATAGACAAAACCTACTCCTTGCTCAGAGAACTGGACTCAACACGTCCTATTCACCGCACAAGAATATATCTGACTAGTAATAATCTTAAAACCTATGTATTGATATCTCTCTGTTAGTGTGTCAAGTGGGTGTAAAGCGGCATAAACACAGCATTGAAAAGCAGCTAAACCCCATTATAAAAATAAATTACTTTGAAAAACCCATGAAACAAAGACAGTGAAAGAGAGAGAAATTCTTACACAATGCGTTCAGGGGCTGTGATGCAACCTGGATTGACCATATCTAGACCCACAGCTGGATGAGACATAAGGGTGGACACTCTTGGGGCTGAGAGGTTTGGTGAGGTTGGGTGAGCAAACGCAGACCCTTTAAAGTAATACTGCGTGGTACCCATCGCATGGGTCCCAAATCTCCAGGTTCAAGGGCATCTTCCTACATCGAAAACATGCATGAGAAAACAAAAAGATGGTACACCATGTGATGGGGAAAGGTTTCTAAAACGCACCTCATTTCTCTTCTCCTTGTGCCCGGGTTCGCCATTCCAGCCGCTTTACTAACAATCTCCCTACTTGGAGCATCAGCACCTTTAACCTCCTGTTCTGTACAGGTTGCAATTTGTCCTGTGGATGAACGGGTACACGGGGAAGCAGTGAGAGACTAGCTCTTGGTGTTGGGACAGGCACAGGTCACTCTATTTTCCCATCAGGAAGAAGAATTAACCACAGGCTAATCATCGCCCCCGAAAGCAGAACAGGGCCTGAAGCCATCCTGCGCTTTTGCGGCCAGCTCCCAAAAAAGCGAGTTGTAAAATGGAGCTTCAGGGCACTGCAATTCACAAACCTGCAGAGTTATAAATGATAACTCTCGTCCACAAATATATTGAGGGAAGACAAAGAAGAGGATTTGAAATCAAGGCCGAATTGCAGGAAACAGATTTCAGGAGGTAGATTCGAATCGCCTTTAAAGCACATGAAAAGTGGCAAAACGTTGACAATGATGCCCTTGGCCAAAAAGGGCGTATGCGTTTTTTCCTGAATATATTCAGGAAAAAACGCATACGCCCTTTTTGGCCAAACAAGCAACCTGGAAAGGTAAATCAGGGCTACAAAGAAGACTCGCTACCCATCGGTCAAAAGGGCCATGCTGAATAAAGTCTCAAAACCAGAAATGCAGGACAGGCCATGGAGAAATGGGAGCCTTGCTACACTGATGGGCGGGATGTAAATTGCCAACAGCCACTCTGGAGAAGTGTACGGTGTGTCCTGAAACATCTAAAAAACACAGCTTAGAGAGCATAGGGCACTTCCACTCATGGGGGTATAAATTGGGAAAATGAAAAATCAGCAAGACACAAGCACCCCAAAGTTTAGGGCTGCTCTCTTGACAAGGACCTCCACTTCATTCCACCTTCAATATCCCAGGAAAGAGAAAAATGGATAAAGAAGTTGTGGTCCTTATGTACAATGGAATATCACTCAGCCATGAAATCAATGTCATAAGGCTAGTAGCAGCATGATGAGTGGATTTAGGTACGACGATTCTAAGTGAAATAAGTCACACAGAAAAGGACACTTCTCATAAGGTATCACTTATAGAGGGAATGTCAAAACCGTTACACTTGAACTGAATTACAAAACAGAACAGAGTCACACATGCAGAAAACACACTATGGCTGCTTAACGGGAAAGGTGAGGTGGGGTGATACATAAAACAAGGGTTTCAAATTAGCTCAGATACCGTTCCATAAACCCAATATGTAATAGACAAAACCTACTCCTTGCTCAGAGAACTGGACTCAACACGTCCTATTCACCGCAGAAGAATATATCTGACTAGTAATAATCTTAAAACCTATGTATTGATATCTCTCTGTTAGTGTGTCAAGTGGGTGTAAAGCGGCATAAACACAGCAGTGAAAAGCAGCTAAACCCCATTATAAAAATAAATTACTTCGAAAAACCCATGAAACAAAGAAAGTGAAAGAGAGAGAAATTCTTACACAATGCGTTCAGGGGCTCTGATGCAACCTGGATTGACCATATCTAGACCCACAGCTGGATGAGACATAAGGGTGGACACTCTTGGGGCTGAGAGGTTTGGTGAGGTTGGGTGAGCAAACGCAGACCCTTTAAAGTAATACTGCGTGGTACCCATTGCATGCGTCCCAAATCTCCAGGTTCAAGGGGATCTTCCTACATCGAAATCATGCATGAGAAAACAAAAAGATGGTACACCATGTGATGGGGAAAGGTTTCTAAAACGCACCTCATTTCTCTTCTCCTTGTGCCCGGGTTCGCCATTCCAGCCGCTTTACTAACAATCTCCCTACTTGGAGCATCAGCACCTTTAACCTCCTGTTCCGTAAAGGTTGCAATTTGTCCTGAGGATGAACGGGTACATGGGGAACCAGTGAGAGACTAGCTCTTGGTGTTGGGACAGGCACAGGTCACTCTATTTTCCCATCAGGAAGAAGAATTAACCACAGGCTCATCCTCCCCCCCGGAAGCAGAACAGGGCCTGAAGCCATCCTGCGCTTTTGAGGCCAGCTCCCAAAAAAGCGAGTTGTAAAATGGAGCTTCAGGGCACTGCAATTCACAAACCTGCAGAGTTATAAATGATAACTCTCGTCCACAAATATATTGAGGGAAGGCAAAGAAGAGGATTTGAAATCAAGGCAGAATTGCAGGAAACAGATTTCAGGAGGTAGATTCGAATCGCCTTTAAAGCACATGAAAAGCGGCAAAACGTTGACAATGATGCCCTTGGCCAAAAAGGGCGTATGCGTTTTTTCCTGAATATATTCAGGAAAAAACGCATACGCCCTTTTTGGCCAACCAAGCAACCTGGAAAGGCAAATCAGCGCTACAAAGAAGACTCGCTACCCATCGGTCAAAAGAGCCATGCTTAAAAAAGTCTCAAAACCAGAAATGCAGGACAGGCCATGGAGAAATGGGAGCCTTGCTACACTGATGGGCGGGATGTAAATTGCCAACAGCCACTCTGGAGAAGTGTACGGTGTGTCTTGAAACATCTAAAAAACACAGCTTAGAGAGCATAGGGCACTTCCACTCATGGGGGTATAAATTGGGAAAATGAAAAATCAGCAAGACACAAGAACCCCAAAGTTTAGGGCTGCTCTGTTGACAAGGACCTGCACTTCATTCCACCTTAAATATCCCAGGAAAGGGAAAAATGGATAAAGAAGTTGTGGTCCTTATGTACAATGGAATATCACTCAGCCATGAAATCAATGTCATAAGGCTAGTAGCAGCATGATGAGTGGATTTAGGTACGACGATTCTAAGTGAAATAAGTCACACAGAAAAGGACACTTCTCATAAGGTATCACTTATAGAGGGAATGTCAAAACCGTTACACTTGAACTGAATTACAAAACAGAACAGAGTCACACATGCAGAAAACACACTATGGCTGTTTAACGGGAAAGGTGAGGTGGGGTGATACATAAAACAAGGGTTTCAAATTAGCTCAGATACCGTTCCATAAACCCAATATGTAATAGACAAAACCTACTCCTTGCTCAGAGAACTGGACTCAACACGTCCTATTCACCGCACAAGAATATATCTGACTAGTAATAATCTTAAAACCTATGTATTGATATCTCTCTGTTAGTGTGTCAAGTGGGTGTAAAGCGGCATAAACACAGCAGTGAAAAGCAGCTAAACCCCATTACAAAAATAAATTAATTTGAAAAACCCATGAAACAAAGACAGTGAAAGAGAGAGAAATTCTTACACAATGCGTTCAGGGGCTGTGATGCAACCTGGATTGACCATATCTAGACCCACAGCTGGATGAGACATAAGGGTGGACACTCTTGGGGCTGAGAGGTTTGGTGAGGTTGGGTGAGCAAACGCAGACCCTTTAAAGTAATACTGCGTGGTACCCATCGCATGGGTCCCAAATCTCCAGGTTCAAGGGCATCTTCCTACATCGAAAACATGCATGAGAAAACAAAAAGATGGTACACCATGTGATGGGGAAAGGTTTCTAAAATGCACCTCATTTCTCTTCTCCTTGTGCCCGGGTTCGCCATTCCAGCCGCTTTACTAACAATCTCCCTACTTGGAGCATCAGCACCTTTAACCTCCTGTTCTGTACAGGTTGCAATTTGTCCTGAGGATGAACGGGTAGACGGGGAACCAGTGAGAGACTAGCTCTTGGTGTTGGGACAGGCACAGGTCACTCTATTTTCCCATCAGGAAGAAGAATTAACCACAGGCTAATCATCGCCCCCGAAAGCAGAACAGGGCCTGAAGCCATCCTGCGCTTTTGCGGCCAGCTCCCAAAAAAGCGAGTTGTAAAATGGAGCTTCAGGGCACTGCAATTCACAAACCTGCAGAGTTATAAATGATAACTCTCGTCCACAAATATATTGAGGGAAGGCAAAGAAGAGGATTTGAAATCAAGGCAGAATTGCAGGAAACAGATTTCAGGAGGTAGATTCGAATCGCCTTTAAAGCACATGAAAAGCGGCAAAACGTTGACAATGATGCCCTTGGCCTAAAAGGGCGTATGCGTTTTTTCCTGAATATATTCAGGAAAAAACGCATACGCCCTTTTTGGCCAAACAAGCAACCTGGAAAGGTAAATCAGGGCTACAAAGAAGACTCGCTACCCATCGGTC
Organism: Balaenoptera ricei; assembly: GCF_028023285.1. NCBI lineage: Eukaryota > Metazoa > Chordata > Mammalia > Artiodactyla > Balaenopteridae > Balaenoptera > Balaenoptera ricei. The sequence continues at coordinate 61,342 of NW_026777777.1, forward strand.
AAAAGGGCCATGCTGAATAAAGTCTCAAAACCAGAAATGCAGGACAGGCCATGGAGAAATGGGAGCCTTGCTACACTGATGGGCGGGATGTAAATTGCCAACAGCCACTCTGGAGAAGTGTACGGTGTGTCCTGAAACATCTAAAAAACACAGCTTAGAGAGCATAGGGCACTTCCACTCATGGGGGTATAAATTGGGAAAATGAAAAATCAGCAAGACACAAGCACCCCAAAGTTTAGGGCTGCTCTGTTGACAAGGACCTCCACTTCATTCCACCTTCAATATCCCAGGAAAGAGAAAAATGGATAAAGAAGTTGTGGTCCTTATGTACAATGGAATATCACTCAGCCATGAAATCAATGTCATAAGGCTAGTAGCAGCATGATGAGTGGATTTAGGTACGACGATTCTAAGTGAAATAAGTCACACAGAAAAGGACACTTCTCATAAGGTATCACTTATAGAGGGAATGTCAAAACCGTTACACTTGAACTGAATTACAAAACAGAACAGAGTCACACATGCAGAAAACACACTATGGCTGCTTAACGGGAAAGGTGAGGTGGGGTGATACATAAAACAAGGGTTTCAAATTAGCTCAGATACCGTTCCATAAACCCAATATGTAATAGACAAAACCTACTCCTTGCTCAGAGAACTGGACTCAACACGTCCTATTCACCGCACAAGAATATATCTGACTAGTAATAATCTTAAAACCTATGTATTGATATCTCTCTGTTAGTGTGTCAAGTGGGTGTAAAGCGGCATAAACACAGCATTGAAAAGCAGCTAAACCCCATTATAAAAATAAATTACTTTGAAAAACCCATGAAAGAAAGACAGTGAAAGAGAGAGAAATTCTTACACAATGCGTTCAGGGGCTGTGATGCAACCTGGATTGACCATATCTAGACCCACAGCTGGATGAGACATAAGGGTGGACACTCTTGGGGCTGAGAGGTTTGGTGAGGTTGGGTGAGCAAACGCAGACCCTTTAAAGTAATACTGCGTGGTACCCATCCCATGGGTCCCAAATCTCCAGGTTCAAGGGCATCTTCCTACATCGAAAACATGCATGAGAAAACAAAAAGATGGTACACCATGTGATGGGGAAAGGTTTCTAAAACGCACCTCATTTCTCTTCTCCTTGTGCCCGGGTTCGCCATTCCAGCCGCTTTACTAACAATCTCCCTACTTGGAGCATCAGCACCTTTAACCTCCTGTTCTGTACAGGTTGCAATTTGTCCTGAGGATGAACGGGTAGACGGGGAACCAGTGAGAGACTAGCTCTTGGTGTTGGGACAGGCACAGGTCACTCTATTTTCCCATCAGGAAGAAGAATTAACCACAGGCTAATCATCGCCCCCGAAAGCAGAACAGGGCCTGAAGCCATCCTGCGCTTTTGCGGCCAGCTCCCAAAAAAGCGAGTTGTAAAATGGAGCTTCAGGGCACTGCAATTCACAAACCTGCAGAGTTATAAATGATAACTCTCGTCCACAAATATATTGAGGGAAGGCATAGAAGAGGATTTGAAATCAAGGCAGAATTGCAGGAAACAGATTTCAGGAGGTAGATTCGAATCGCCTTTAAAGCACATGAAAAGCGGCAAAACGTTGACAATGATGCCCTTGGCCAAAAAGGGCGTATGCGTTTTTTCCTGAATATATTCAGGAAAAAACGCATACGCCCTTTTTGGCCAAACAAGCAACCTGGAAAGGTAAATCAGGGCTACAAAGAAGACTCGCTACCCATCGGTCAAAAGGGCCATGCTGAATAAAGTCTCAAAACCAGAAATGCAGGACAGGCCATGGAGAAATGGGAGCCTTGCTACACTGATGGGCGGGATGTAAATTGCCAACAGCCACTCTGGAGAAGTGTACGGTGTGTCCTGAAACATCTATAAAACACAGCTTAGAGAGCATAGGGCACTTCCACTCATGGGGGTATAAATTGGGAAAATGAAAAATCAGCAAGACACAAGCACCCCAAAGTTTAGGGCTGCTCTGTTGACAAGGACCTCCACTTCATTCCACCTTCAATATCCCAGGAAAGAGAAAAATGGATAAAGAAGTTGTGGTCCTTATGTACAATGGAATATCACTCAGCCATGAAATCAATGTCATAAGGCTAGTAGCAGCATGATGAGTGGATTTAGGTACGACGATTCTAAGTGAAATAAGTCACACAGAAAAGGACACTTCTCATAAGGTATCACTTATAGAGGGAATGTCAAAACCGTTACACTTGAACTGAATTACAAAACAGAACAGAGTCACACATGCAGAAAACACACTATGGCTGCTTAACGGGAAAGGTGAGGTGGGGTGATACATAAAACAAGGGTTTCAAATTAGCTCAGATACCGTTGCATAAACCCAATATGTAATAGACAAGACCTACTCCTTGCTCAGAGAACTGGACTCAACACACCCTATTCACCGCACAAGAATATATCTGACTAGTAATAATCTTAAAACCTATGTATTGATATCTCTCTGTTAGTGTGTCAAGTGGGTGTAAAGCGGCATAAACACAGCATTGAAAAGCAGCTAAACCCCATTATAAAAATAAATTACTTTGAAAAACCCATGAAAGAAAGACAGTGAAAGAGAGAGAAATTCTTACACAATGCGTTCAGGGGCTGTGATGCAACCTGGATTGACCATATCTAGACCCACAGCTGGATGAGACATAAGGGTGGACACTCTTGGGGCTGAGAGGTTTGGTGAGTTTGGGTGAGCAAACGCAGACCCTTTAAAGTAATACTGCGTGGTTCCCATCGCATGGGTCCCAAATCTCCAGGTTCAAGGGCATCTTCCTACATCGAAAACATGCATGAGAAAACAAAAAGATGGTACACCATGTGATGGGGAAAGGTTTCTAAAACGCACCTCATTTCTCTTCTCCTTGTGCCCGGGTTCGCCATTCCAGCCGCTTTACTAACAATCTCCCTACTTGGAGCATCAGCACCTTTAACCTCCTGTTCTGTAAAGGTTGCAATTTGTCCTGAGGATGAACGGGTACACGGGGAAGCAGTGAGAGACTAGCTCTTGGTGTTGGGACAGGCACAGGTCACTCTATTTTCCCATCAGGAAGAAGAATTAACCACAGGCTAATCATCGCCCCCGAAAGCAGAACAGGGCCTGAAGCCATCCTGCGCTTTTGCGGCCAGCTCCCAAAAAAGCGAGTTGTAAAATGGAGCTTCAGGGCACTGCAATTCACAAACCTGCAGAGTTATAAATGATAACTCTCGTCCACAAATATATTGAGGGAAGGCAAAGAAGAGGATTTGAAATCAAGGCCGAATTGCAGGAAACAGATTTCAGGAGGTAGATTCGAATCGCCTTTAAAGCACATGAAAAGCGGCAAAACGTTGACAATGATGCCCTTGGCCAAAAAGGGCGTATGCGTTTTTTCCTGAATATATTCAGGAAAAAACGCATACGCCCTTTTTGGCCAAACAAGCAACCTGGAAAGGTAAATCAGGGCTACAAAGAAGACTCGCTACCCATCGGTCAAAAGGGCCATGCTGAATAAAGTCTCAAAACCAGAAATGCAGGACAGGCCATGGAGAAATGGGAGCCTTGCTACACTGATGGGCTGGATGTAAATTGCCAACAGCCACTCTGGAGAAGTGTACGGTGTGTCCTGAAACATCTAAAAAACACAGCTTAGAGAGCATAGGGCACTTCCACTCATGGGGGTATAAATTGGGAAAATGAAAAATCAGCAAGACACAAGCACCCCAAAGTTTAGGGCTGCTCTGTTGACCAGGACCTCCACTTCATTCCACCTTCAATATCCCAGGAAAGAGAAAAATGGATAAAGAAGTTGTGGTCCTTATGTACAATGGAATATCACTCAGCCATGAAATCAATGTCATAAGGCTAGTAGCAGCATGATGAGTGGATTTAGGTACGACGATTCTAAGTGAAATAAGTCACACAGAAAAGGACACTTCTCATAAGGTATCACTTATAGAGGGAATGTCAAAACCGTTACACTTGAACTGAATTACAAAACAGAACAGAGTCACACATGCAGAAAACACACTATGGCTGCTTAACGGGAAAGGTGAGGTGGGGTGATACATAAAACAAGGGTTTCAAATTAGCTCAGATACCATTCCATAAACCCAATATGTAATAGACAAAACCTACTCCTTGCTCAGAGAACTGGACTCAACACGTCCTATTCACCGCACAAGAATATATCTGACTAGTAATAATCTTAAAACCTATGTATTGATATCTCTCTGTTAGTGTGTCAAGTGGGTGTAAAGCGGCATAAACACAGCAGTGAAAAGCAGCTAAACCCCATTATAAAAATAAATTACTTTGAAAAACCCATGAAACAAAGACAGTGAAAGAGAGAGAAATTCTTACACAATGCGTTCAGGGGCTGTGATGCAACCTGGATTGACCATATCTAGACCCACAGCTGGATGAGACATAAGGGTGGACACTCTTGGGGCTGAGAGGTTTGGTGAGGTTGGGTGAGCAAACGCAGACCCTTTAAAGTAATACTGCGTGGTACCCATCGCATGCGTCCCAAATCTCCAGGTTCAAGGGGATCTTCCTACATCGAAATCATGCATGAGAAAACAAAAAGATGGTACACCATGTGATGGGGAAAGGTTTCTAAAACGCACCTCATTTCTCTTCTCCTTGTGCCCGGGTTCGCCATTCCAGCCGCTTTACTAACAATCTCCCTACTTGGAGCATCAGCACCTTTAACCTCCTGTTCCGTACAGGTTGCAATTTGTCCTGAGGATGAACGGGTACATGGGGAACCAGTGAGAGACTAGCTCTTGGTGTTGGGACAGGCACCGGTCACTCTATTTTCCCATCAGGAAGAAGAATTAACCACAGGCTCATCCTCCCCCCCGGAAGCAGAACAGGGCCTGAAGCCATCCTGCGCTTTTGAGGCCAGCTCCCAAAAAAGCGAGTTGTAAAATGGAGCTTCAGGGCACTGCAATTCACAAACCTGCAGAGTTATAAATGATAACTCTCGTCCACAAATATATTGAGGGAAGGCAAAGAAGAGGATTTGAAATCAAGGCAGAATTGCAGGAAACAGATTTCAGGAGGTAGATTCGAATCGCCTTTAAAGCACATGAAAAGCGGCAAAACGTTGACAATGATGCCCTTGGCCAAAAAGGGCGTATGTGTTTTTTCCGGAATATATTCAGGAAAAAACGCATACGCCCTTTTTGGCCAACCAAGCAACCTGGAAAGGCAAATCAGCGCTACAAAGAAGACTCGCTACCCATCGGTCAAAAGAGCCATGCTTAAAAAATTCTCAAAACCAGAAATGCAGGACAGGCCATGGAGAAATGGGAGCCTTGCTACACTGATGGGCGGGATGTAAATTGCCAACAGCCACTCTGGAGAAGTGTACGGTGTGTCCTGAAACATCTAAAAAACACAGCTTAGAGAGCATAGGGCACTTCCACTCATGGGGGTATAAATTGGGAAAATGAAAAATCAGCAAGACACAAGAACCCCAAAGTTTAGGGCTGCTCTGTTGACAAGGACCTCCACTTCATTCCACCTCAAATATCGCAGGAATGGGAAAAATGGATAAAGAAGTTGTGGTCCTTATGTACAATGGAATATCACTCAGCCATGAAATCAATGTCATAAGGCTAGTAGCAGCATGATGAGTGGATTTAGGTACGACGATTCTAAGTGAAATAAGTCACACAGAAAAGGACACTTCTCATAAGGTATCACTTATACAGGGAATGTCAAAACCGTTACACTTGAACTGAATTACAAAACAGAACAGAGTCACACATGCAGAAAACACACTATGGCTGCTTAACGGGAAAGGTGAGGTGGGGTGATACATAAAACAAGGGTTTCAAATTAGCTCAGATACCGTTCCATAAACCCAATATGTAATAGACAAGACCTACTCCTTGCTCAGAGAACTGGACTCAACACGTCCTATTCACCGCACAAGAATATATCTGACTAGTAATAATCTTAAAACCTATGTATTGATATCTCTCTGTTAGTGTGTCAAGTGGGTGTAAAGCGGCATAAACACAGCAGTGAAAAGCAGCTAAACCCCATTATAAAAATAAATTACTTCGAAAAACCCATGAAACAAAGACAGTGAAAGTGAGAGAAATTCTTACACAATGCGTTCAGGGGCTGTGATGCAACCTGGATTGACCATATCTAGACCCACAGCTGGATGAGACATAAGGGTGGACACTCTTGGGGCTGAGAGGTTTGGTGAGGTTGGGTGAGCAAACGCAGACCCTTTAAAGTAATACTGCGTGGTACCCATCGCATGCGTCCCAAATCTCCAGGTTCAAGGGGATCTTCCTACATCGAAATCATGCATGAGAAAACAAAAAGATGGTACACCATGTGATGGGGAAAGGTTTCTAAAACGCACCTCATTTCTCTTCTCCTTGTGCCCGGGTTCGCCATTCCAGCCGCTTTACTAACAATCTCCCTACTTGGAGCATCAGCACCTTTAACCTCCTGTTCCGTACAGGTTGCAATTTGTCCTGAGGATGAACGGGTACATGGGGAACCAGTGAGAGACTAGCTCTTGGTGTTGGGACAGGCACCGGTCACTCTATTTTCCCATCAGGAAGAAGAATTAACCACAGGCTCATCCTCCCCCCCGGAAGCAGAACAGGGCCTGAAGCCATCCTGCGCTTTTGAGGCCAGCTCCCAAAAAAGCGAGTTGTAAAATGGAGCTTCAGGGCACTGCAATTCACAAACCTGCAGAGTTATAAATGATAACTCTCGTCCACAAATATATTGAGGGAAGGCAAAGAAGAGGATTTGAAATCAAGGCAGAATTGCAGGAAACAGATTTCAGGAGGTAGATTCGAATCGCCTTTAAAGCACATGAAAAGCGGCAAAACGTTGACAATGATGCCCTTGGCCAAAAAGGGCGTATGCGTTTTTTCCTGAATATATTCAGGAAAAAACGCATACGCCCTTTTTGGCCAACCAAGCAACCTGGAAAGGCAAATCAGCGCTACAAAGAAGACTCGCTACCCATCGGTCAAAAGAGCCATGCTTAAAAAAGTCTCAAAACCAGAAATGCAGGACAGGCCATGGAGAAATGGGAGCCTTGCTACACAGATGGGCGGGATGTAAATTGCCAACAGCCACTCTGGAGAAGTGTACGGTGTGTCCTGAAACATCTAAAAAACACAGCTTAGAGAGCATAGGGCACTTCCACTCATGGGGGTATAAATTGGGAAAATGAAAAATCAGCAAGACACAAGAACCCCAAAGTTTAGGGCTGCTCTGTTGACAAGGACCTCCACTTCATTCCACCTTAAATATCCCAGGAAAGGGAAAAATGGATAAAGAAGTTGTGGTCCTTATGTACAATGGAATATCACTCAGCCATGAAATCAATGTCATAAGGCTAGTAGCAGCATGATGAGTGGATTTAGGTACGACGATTCTAAGTGAAATAAGTCACACAGAAAAGGACACTTCTCATAAGGTATCACTTATAGAGGGAATGTCAAAACCGTTACACTTGAACTGAATTACAAAACAGAACAGAGTCACACATGCAGAAAACACACTATGGCTGCTTAACGGGAAAGGTGAGGTGGGGTGATACATAAAACAAGGGTTTCAAATTAGCTCAGATACCGTTCCATAAACCCAATATGTAATAGACAAAACCTACTCCTTGCTCAGAGAACTGGACTCAACACGTCCTATTCACCGCACAAGAATATATCTGACTAGTAATAATCTTAAAACCTATGTATTGATATCTCTCTGTTAGTGTGTCAAGTGGGTGTAAAGCGGCATAAACACAGCATTGAAAAGCAGCTAAACCCCATTATAAAAATAAATTACTTTGAAAAACCCATGAAACAAAGACAGTGAAAGAGAGAGAAATTCTTACACAATGCGTTCAGGGGCTGTGATGCAACCTGGATTGACCATATCTAGACCCACAGCTGGATGAGACATAAGGGTGGATACTCTTGGGGCTGAGAGGTTTGGTGAGGTTGGGTGAGCAAACGCAGACCCTTTAAAGTAATACTGCGTGGTACCCATCGCATGGGTCCCAAATCTCCAGGTTCAAGGGCATCTTCCTACATCGAAAACATGCATGAGAAAACAAAAAGATGGTACACCATGTGATGGGGAAAGGTTTCTAAAACGCACCTCATTTCTCTTCTCCTTGTGCCCGGGTTCGCCATTCCAGCCGCTTTACTAACAATCTCCCTACTTGGAGCATCAGCACCTTTAACCTCCTGTTCTGTAAAGGTTGCAATTTGTCCTGAGGATGAACGGGTACACGGGGAAGCAGTGAGAGACTAGCTCTTGGTGTTGGGACAGGCACAGGTCACTCTATATTCCCATCAGGAAGAAGAATTGACCACAGGCTAATCATCGCCCCCGAAAGCAGAACAGGGCCTGAAGCCATCCTGCGCTTTTGCGGCCAGCTCCCAAAAAAGCGAGTTGTAAAATGGAGCTTCAGGGCACTGCAATTCACAAACCTGCAGAGTTATAAATGATAACTCTCGTCCACAAATATATTGAGGGAAGGCAAAGAAGAGGATTTGAAATCAAGGCCGAATTGCAGGAAACAGATTTCAGGAGGTAGATTCGAATCGCCTTTAAAGCACATGAAAAGTGGCAAAACGTTGACAATGATGCCCTTGGCCAAAAAGGGCGTATGCGTTTTTTCCTGAATATATTCAGGAAAAAACGCATACGCCCTTTTTGGCCAAACAAGCAACCTGGAAAGGTAAATCAGGGCTACAAAGAAGACTCGCTACCCATCGGTCAAAAGGGCCATGCTGAATAAAGTCTCAAAACCAGAAATGCAGGACAGGCCATGGAGAAATGGGAGCCTTGCTACACTGATGGGCGGGATGTAAATTGCCAACAGCCACTCTGGGGAAGTGTACGGTGTGTCCTGAAACATCTAAAAAACACAGCTTAGAGAGCATAGGGCACTTCCACTCATGGGGGTATAAATTGGGAAAATGAAAAATCAGCAAGACACAAGAACCCCAAAGTTTAGGGCTGCTCTGTTGACAAGGACCTCCACTTCATTCCACCTTAAATATCCCAGGAAAGGGAAAAATGGATAAAGAAGTTGTGGTCCTTATGTACAATGGAATATCACTCAGCCATGAAATCAATGTCATAAGGCTAGTAGCAGCATGATGAGTGGATTTAGGTACGACGATTCTAAGTGAAATAAGTCACACAGAAAAGGACACTTCTCATAAGGTATCACTTATAGAGGGAATGTCAAAAGCGTTACACTTGAACTGAATTACAAAACAGAACAGAGTCACACATGCAGAAAACACACTATGGCTGCTTAACGGGAAAGGTGAGGTGGGGTGATACATAAAACAAGGGTTTCAAATTAGCTCAGATACCGTTCCATAAACCCAATATGTAATAGACAAAACCTACTCCTTGCTCAGAGAACTGGACTCAACACGTCCTATTCACCGCACAAGAATATATCTGACTAGTAATAATCTTAAAACCTATGTATTGATATCTCTCTGTTAGTGTGTCAAGTGGGTGTAAAGCGGCATAAACACAGCATTGAAAAACAGCTAAACCCCATTATAAAAATAAATTACTTTGAAAAACCCATGAAACAAAGACAGTGAAAGAGAGAGAAATTCTTACACAATGCGTTCAGGGGCTGTGATGCAACCTGGATTGACCATATCTAGACCCACAGCTGGATGAGACATAAGGGTGGACACTCTTGGGGCTGAGAGGTTTGGTGAGGTTGGGTGAGCAAACGCAGACCCTTTAAAGTAATACTGCGTGGTACCCATCGCATGCGTCCCAAATCTCCAGGTTCAAGGGGATCTTCCTACATCGAAAACATGCATGAGAAAACAAAAAGATGGTACACCATGTGATGGGGAAAGGTTTCTAAAACGCACCTCATTTCTCTTCTCCTTGTGCCCGGGTTCGCCATTCCAGCCGCTTTACTAACAATCTCCCTACTTGGAGCATCAGCACCTTTAACCTCCTGTTCCGTACAGGTTGCAATTTGTCCTGAGGATGAACGGGTACATGGGGAACCAGTGAGAGACTAGCTCTTGGTGTTGGGACAGGCACAGGTCACTCTATTTTCCCATCAGGAAGAAGAATTAACCACAGGCTCATCCTCCCCCCCGGAAGCAGAACAGGGCCTGAAGCCATCCTGCGCTTTTGCGGCCAGCTCCCAAAAAAGCGAGTTGTAAAATGGAGCTTCAGGGCACTGCAATTCACAAACCTGCAGAGTTATAAATGATAACTCTCGTCCACAAATATATTGAAGGAAGGCATAGAAGAGGATTTGAAATCAAGGCAGAATTGCAGGAAACAGATTTCAGGAGGTAGATTCGAATCGCCTTTAAAGCACATGAAAAGCGGCAAAACGTTGACAATGATGCCCTTGGCTAAAAAGGGCGTATGCGTTTTTTCCTGAATATATTCAGGAAAAAACGCATACGCCCTTTTTGGCCAACCAAGCAACCTGGAAAGGCAAATCAGCGCTACAAAGAAGACTCGCTACCCATCGGTCAAAAGAGCCATGCTTAAAAAAGTCTCAAAACCAGAAATGCAGGACAGGCCATGGAGAAATGGGAGCCTTGCTACACTGATGGGCGGGATGTAAATTGCCAACAGCCACTCTGGAGAAGTGTACGGTGTGTCCTGAAACATCTAAAAAACACAGCTTAGAGAGCATAGGGCACTTCCACTCATGGGGGTATAAATTGGGAAAATGAAAAATCAGCAAGACACAAGAACCCCAAAGTTTAGGGCTGCTCTGTTGACAAGGACCTCCACTTCATTCCACCTTAAATATCCCAGGAAAGGGAAAAATGGATAAAGAAGTTGTGGTCCTTATGTACAATGGAATATCACTCAGCCATGAAATCAATGTCATAAGGCTAGTAGCAGCATGATGAGTGGATTTAGGTACGACGATTCTAAGTGAAATAAGTCACACAGAAAAGGACACTTCTCATAAGGTATCACTTATAGAGGGAATGTCAAAACCGTTACACTTGAACTGAATTACAAAACAGAACAGAGTCACACATGCAGAAAACACACTATGGCTGCTTAACGGGAAAGGTGAGGTGGGGTGATACATAAAACAAGGGTTTCAAATTAGCTCAGATACCGTTCCATAAACCCAATATGTAATAGACAAAACCTACTCCTTGCTCAGAGAACTGGACTCAACACGTCCTATTCACCGCACAAGAATATATCTGACTAGTAATAATCTTAAAACCTATGTATTGATATCTCTCTGTTAGTGTGTCAAGTGGGTGTAAAGCGGCATAAACACAGCAGTGAAAAGCAGCTAAACCCCATTATAAAAATAAATTACTTCGAAAAACCCATGAAACAAAGACAGTGAAAGAGAGAGAAATTCTTACACAATGCGTTCAGGGGCTGTGATGCAACCTGGATTGACCATATCTAGACCCACAGCTGGATGAGACATAAGGGTGGACACTCTTGGGGCTGAGAGGTTTGGTGAGGTTGGGTGAGCAAACGCAGACCCTTTAAAGTAATACTGCGTGGTACCCATCGCATGGGTCCCAAATCTCCAGGTTCAAGGGCATCTTCCTACATCGAAAACATGCATGAGAAAACAAAAAGATGGTACACCATGTGATGGGGAAAGGTTTCTAAAACGCACCTCATTTCTCTTCTCCTTGTGCCCGGGTTCGCCATTCCAGCCGCTTTACTAACAATCTCCCTACTTGGAGCATCAGCACCTTTAACCTCCTGTTCTGTACAGGTTGCAATTTGTCCTGAGGGTGAACGGGTACACGGGGAACCAGTGAGAGACTAGCTCTTGGTGTTGGGACAGGCACAGGTCACTCTATTTTCCCATCAGGAAGAAGAATTAACCACAGGCTAATCATCGCCCCCGAAAGCAGAACAGGGCCTGAAGCCATCCTGCGCTTTTGCGGCCAGCTCCCAAAAAAGCGAGTTGTAAAATGGAGCTTCAGGGCACTGCAATTCACAAACCTGCAGAGTTATAAATGATAACTCTCATCCACAAATATATTGAGGGAAGGCAAAGAAGAGGATTTGAAATCAAGGCAGAATTGCAGGAAACAGATTTCAGGAGGTAGATTCGAATCGCCTTTAAAGCACATGAAAAGCGGCAAAACGTTGACAATGATGCCCTTGGCCAAAAAGGGCGTATGCGTTTTTTCCTGAATATATTCAGGAAAAAACGCATACGCCCTTTTTGGCCAACCAAGCAACCTGGAAAGGCAAATCAGCGCTACAAAGAAGACTCGCTACCCATCGGTCAAAAGAGCCATGCTTAAAAAATTCTCAAAACCAGAAATGCAGGACAGGCCATGGAGAAATGGGAGCCTTGCTACACTGATGGGCGGGATGTAAATTGCCAACAGCCACTCTGGAGAAGTGTACGGTGTGTCCTGAAACATCTAAAAAACACAGCTTAGAGAGCATAGGGCACTTCCACTCATGGGGGTATAAATTGGGAAAATGAAAAATCAGCAAGACACAAGAACCCCAAAGTTTAGGGCTGCTCTGTTGACAAGGACCTCCACTTCATTCCACCTTAAATATCCCAGGAAAGGGAAAAATGGATAAAGAAGTTGTGGTCCTTATGTACAATGGAATATCACTCAGCCATGAAATCAATGTCATAAGGCTAGTAGCAGCATGATGAGTGGATTTAGGTACGACGATTCTAAGTGAAATAAGTCACACAGAAAAGGACACTTCTCATAAGGTATCACTTATAGAGGGAATGTCAAAACCGTTACACTTGAACTGAATTACAAAACAGAACAGAGTCACACATGCAGAAAACACACTATGGCTGCTTAACGGGAAAGGTGAGGTGGGGTGATACATAAAACAAGGGTTTCAAATTAGCTCAGATACCGTTCCATAAACCCAATATGTAATAGACAAAACCTACTCCTTGCTCAGAGAACTGGACTCAACACGTCCTATTCACCGCACAAGAATATATCTGACTAGTAATAATCTTAAAACCTATGTATTGATATCTCTCTGTTAGTGTGTCAAGTGGGTGTAAAGCGGCATAAACACAGCAGTGAAAAGCAGCTAAACCCCATTATAAAAATAAATTACTTTGAAAAACCCATGAAACAAAGACAGTGAAAGAGAGAGAAATTCTTACACAATGCGTTCAGGGGCTGTGATGCAACCTGGATTGACCATATCTAGACCCACAGCTGGATGAGACATAAGGGTGGATACTCTTGGGGCTGAGAGGTTTGGTGAGGTTGGGTGAGCAAACGCAGACCCTTTAAAGTAATACTGCGTGGTACCCATCGCATGGGTCCCAAATCTCCAGGTTCAAGGGCATCTTCCTACATCGAAAACATGCATGAGAAAACAAAAAGATGGTACACCATGTGATGGGGAAAGGTTTCTAAAACGCACCTCATTTCTCTTCTCCTTGTGCCCGGGTTCGCCATTCCAGCCGCTTTACTAACAATCTCCCTACTTGGAGCATCAGCACCTTTAACCTCCTGTTCTGTAAAGGTTGCAATTTGTCCTGAGGATGAACGGGTACACGGGGAAGCAGTGAGAGACTAGCTCTTGGTGTTGGGACAGGCACAGGTCACTCTATATTCCCATCAGGAAGAAGAATTAACCACAGGCTAATCATCGCCCCCGAAAGCAGAACAGGGCCTGAAGCCATCCTGCGCTTTTGCGGCCAGCTCCCAAAAAAGCGAGTTGTAAAATGGAGCTTCAGGGCACTGCAATTCACAAACCTGCAGAGTTATAAATGATAACTCTCGTCCACAAATATATTGAGGGAAGGCAAAGAAGAGGATTTGAAATCAAGGCCGAATTGCAGGAAACAGATTTCAGGAGGGAGATTCGAATCGCCTTTAAAGCACATGAAAAGCGGCAAAACGTTGACAATGATGCCCTTGGCCAAAAAGGGCGTATGCGTTTTTTCCTGAATATATTCAGGAAAAAACGCATACGCCCTTTTTGGCCAACCAAGCAACCTGGAAAGGCAAATCAGCGCTACAAAGAAGACTCGCTACCCATCGGTCAAAAGAGCCATGCTTAAAAAATTCTCAAAACCAGAAATGCAGGACAGGCCATGGAGAAATGGGAGCCTTGCTACACTGATGGGCAGGATGTAAATTGCCAACAGCCACTCTGGAGAAGTGTACGGTGTGTCCTGAAACATCTAAAAAACACAGCTTAGAGAGCATAGGGCACTTCCACTCATGGGGGTATAAATTGGGAAAATGAAAAATCAGCAAGACACAAGAACCCCAAAGTTTAGGGCTGCTCTGTTGACAAGGACCTCCACTTCATTCCACCTTAAATATCCCAGGAAAGGGAAAAATGGATAAAGAAGTTGTGGTCCTTATGTACAATGGAATATCACTCAGCCATGAAATCAATGTCATAAGGCTAGTAGCAGCATGATGAGTGGATTTAGGTACGACGATTCTAAGTGAAATAAGTCACACAGAAAAGGACACTTCTCATAAGGTATCACTTATAGAGGGAATGTCAAAACCGTTACACTTGAACTGAATTACAAAACAGAACAGAGTCACACATGCAGAAAACACACTATGGCTGCTTAACGGGAAAGGTGAGGTGGGGTGATACATAAAACAAGGGTTTCAAATTAGCTCAGATACCGTTCCATAAACCCAATATGTAATAGACAAAACCTACTCCTTGCTCAGAGAACTGGACTCAACACGTCCTATTCACCGCACAAGAATATATCTGACTAGTAATAATCTTAAAACCTATGTATTGATATCTCTCTGTTAGTGTGTCAAGTGGGTGTAAAGCGGCATAAACACAGCAGTGAAAAGCAGCTAAACCCCATTATAAAAATAAATTACTTTGAAAAACCCATGAAACAAAGACAGTGAAAGAGAGAGAAATTCTTACACAATGCGTTCAGGGGCTGTGATGCAACCTGGATTGACCATATCTAGACCCACAGCTGGATGAGACATAAGGGTGGATACTCTTGGGGCTGAGAGGTTTGGTGAGGTTGGGTGAGCAAACGCAGACCCTTTAAAGTAATACTGCGTGGTACCCATCGCATGGGTCCCAAATCTCCAGGTTCAAGGGCATCTTCCTACATCGAAAACATGCATGAGAAAACAAAAAGATGGTACACCATGTGATGGGGAAAGGTTTCTAAAACGCACCTCATTTCTCTTCTCCTTGTGCCCGGGTTCGCCATTCCAGCCGCTTTACTAACAATCTCCCTACTTGGAGCATCAGCACCTTTAACCTCCTGTTCTGTAAAGGTTGCAATTTGTCCTGAGGATGAACGGGTACACGGGGAAGCAGTGAGAGACTAGCTCTTGGTGTTGGGACAGGCACAGGTCACTCTATATTCCCATCAGGAAGAAGAATTAACCACAGGCTAATCATCGCCCCCGAAAGCAGAACAGGGCCTGAAGCCATCCTGCGCTTTTGCGGCCAGCTCCCAAAAAAGCGAGTTGTAAAATGGAGCTTCAGGGCACTGCAATTCACAAACCTGCAGAGTTATAAATGATAACTCTCGTCCACAAATATATTGAGGGAAGGCAAAGAAGAGGATTTGAAATCAAGGCCGAATTGCAGGAAACAGATTTCAGGAGGTAGATTCGAATCGCCTTTAAAGCACATGAAAAGTGGCAAAACGTTGACAATGATGCCCTTGGCCAAAAAGGGCGTATGCGTTTTTTCCTGAATATATTCAGGAAAAAACGCATACGCCCTTTTTGGCCAAACAAGCAACCTGGAAAGGTAAATCAGGGCTACAAAGAAGACTCGCTACCCATCGGTCAAAAGGGCCATGCTGAATAAAGTCTCAAAACCAGAAATGCAGGACAGGCCATGGAGAAATGGGAGCCTTGCTACACTGATGGGCGGGATGTAAATTGCCAACAGCCACTCTGGAGAAGTGTACGGTGTGTCCTGAAACATCTAAAAAACACAGCTTAGAGAGCATAGGGCACTTCCACTCATGGGGGTATAAATTGGGAAAATGAAAAATCAGCAAGACACAAGAACCCCAAAGTTTAGGGCTGCTCTGTTGACAAGGACCTCCACTTCATTCCACCTTAAATATCCCAGGAAAGGGAAAAATGGATAAAGAAGTTGTGGTCCTTATGTACAATGGAATATCACTCAGCCATGAAATCAATGTCATAAGGCTAGTAGCAGCATGATGAGTGGATTTAGGTACGACGATTCTAAGTGAAATAAGTCACACAGAAAAGGACACTTCTCATAAGGTATCACTTATAGAGGGAATGTCAAAACCGTTACACTTGAACTGAATTACAAAACAGAACAGAGTCACACATGCAGAAAACACACTATGGCTGCTTAACGGGAAAGGTGAGGTGGGGTGATACATAAAACAAGGGTTTCAAATTAGCTCAGATACCGTTCCATAAACCCAATATGTAATAGACAAAACCTACTCCTTGCTCAGAGAACTGGACTCAACACGTCCTATTCACCGCACAAGAATATATCTGACTAGTAATAATCTTAAAACCTATGTATTGATATCTCTCTGTTAGTGTGTCAAGTGGGTGTAAAGCGGCATAAACACAGCATTGAAAAGCAGCTAAACCCCATTATAAAAATAAATTACTTTGAAAAACCCATGAAACAAAGACAGTGAAAGAGAGAGAAATTCTTACACAATGCGTTCAGGGGCTGTGATGCAACCTGGATTGACCATATCTAGACCCACAGCTGGATGAGACATAAGGGTGGACACTCTTGGGGCTGAGAGGTTTGGTGAGGTTGGGTGAGCAAACGCAGACCCTTTAAAGTAATACTGCGTGGTACCCATCGCATGGGTCCCAAATCTCCAGGTTCAAGGGCATCTTCCTACATCGAAAACATGCATGAGAAAACAAAAAGATGGTACACCATGTGATGGGGAAAGGTTTCTAAAACGCACCTCATTTCTCTTCTCCTTGTGCCCGGGTTCGCCATTCCAGCCGCTTTACTAACAATCTCCCTACTTGGAGCATCAGCACCTTTAACCTCCTGTTCTGTACAGGTTGCAATTTGTCCTGAGGGTGAACGGGTACACGGGGAACCAGTGAGAGACTAGCTCTTGGTGTTGGGACAGGCACAGGTCACTCTATTTTCCCATCAGGAAGAAGAATTAACCACAGGCTAATCATCGCCCCCGAAAGCAGAACAGGGCCTGAAGCCATCCTGCGCTTTTGCGGCCAGCTCCCAAAAAAGCGAGTTGTAAAATGGAGCTTCAGGGCACTGCAATTCACAAACCTGCAGAGTTATAAATGATAACTCTCGTCCACAAATATATTGAGGGAAGGCAAAGAAGAGGATTTGAAATCAAGGCAGAATTGCAGGAAACAGATTTCAGGAGGTAGATTCGAATCGCCTTTAAAGCACATGAAAAGCGGCAAAACGTTGACAATGATGCCCTTGGCCAAAAAGGGCGTATGCGTTTTTTCCTGAATATATT
This sequence comes from Balaenoptera ricei, assembly GCF_028023285.1. Lineage (NCBI taxonomy): Eukaryota > Metazoa > Chordata > Mammalia > Artiodactyla > Balaenopteridae > Balaenoptera > Balaenoptera ricei. The sequence continues at coordinate 78,853 of NW_026777777.1, forward strand.
CAGGAAAAAACGCATACGCCCTTTTTGGCCAACCAAGCAACCTGGAAAGGCAAATCAGCGCTACAAAGAAGACTCGCTACCCATCGGTCAAAAGAGCCATGCTTAAAAAATTCTCAAAACCAGAAATGCAGGACAGGCCATGGAGAAATGGGAGCCTTGCTACACTGATGGGCGGGATGTAAATTGCCAACAGCCACTCTGGAGAAGTGTACGGTGTGTCCTGAAACATCTAAAAAACACAGCTTAGAGAGCATAGGGCACTTCCACTCATGGGGGTATAAATTGGGAAAATGAAAAATCAGCAAGACACAAGAACCCCAAAGTTTAGGGCTGCTCTGTTGACAAGGACCTCCACTTCATTCCACCTTAAATATCCCAGGAAAGGGAAAAATGGATAAAGAAGTTGTGGTCCTTATGTACAATGGAATATCACTCAGCCATGAAATCAATGTCATAAGGCTAGTAGCAGCATGATGAGTGGATTTAGGTACGACGATTCTAAGTGAAATAAGTCACACAGAAAAGGACACTTCTCATAAGGTATCACTTATAGAGGGAATGTCAAAACCGTTACACTTGAACTGAATTACAAAACAGAACAGAGTCACACATGCAGAAAACACACTATGGCTGCTTAACGGGAAAGGTGAGGTGGGGTGATACATAAAACAAGGGTTTCAAATTAGCTCAGATACCGTTCCATAAACCCAATATGTAATAGACAAAACCTACTCCTTGCTCAGAGAACTGGACTCAACACGTCCTATTCACCGCACAAGAATATATCTGACTAGTAATAATCTTAAAACCTATGTATTGATATCTCTCTGTTAGTGTGTCAAGTGGGTGTAAAGCGGCATAAACACAGCATTGAAAAGCAGCTAAACCCCATTATAAAAATAAATTACTTTGAAAAACCCATGAAACAAAGACAGTGAAAGAGAGAGAAATTCTTACACAATGCGTTCAGGGGCTGTGATGCAACCTGGATTGACCATATCTAGACCCACAGCTGGATGAGACATAAGGGTGGACACTCTTGGGGCTGAGAGGTTTGGTGAGGTTGGGTGAGCAAACGCAGACCCTTTAAAGTAATACTGCGTGGTACCCATCGCATGCGTCCCAAATCTCCAGGTTCAAGGGCATCTTCCTACATCGAAAACATGCATGAGAAAACAAAAAGATGGTACACCATGTGATGGGGAAAGGTTTCTAAAACGCACCTCATTTCTCTTCTCCTTGTGCCCGGGTTCGCCATTCCAGCCGCTTTACTAACAATCTCCCTACTTGGAGCATCAGCACCTTTAACCTCCTGTTCTGTACAGGTTGCAATTTGTCCTGAGGATGAACGGGTAGACGGGGAACCAGTGAGAGACTAGCTCTTGGTGTTGGGACAGGCACAGGTCACTCTATTTTCCCATCAGGAAGAAGAATTAACCACAGGCTAATCATCGCCCCCGAAAGCAGAACAGGGCCTGAAGCCATCCTGCGCTTTTGCGGCCAGCTCCCAAAAAAGCGAGTTGTAAAATGGAGCTTCAGGGCACTGCAATTCACAAACCTGCAGAGTTATAAATGATAACTCTCGTCCACGAATATATTGAGGGAAGGCAAAGAAGAGGATTTGAAATCAAGGCAGAATTGCAGGAAACAGATTTCAGGAGGTAGATTCGAATCGCCTTTAAAGCACATGAAAAGCGGCAAAACGTTGACAATGATGCCCTTGGCCAAAAAGGGCGTATGCGTTTTTTCCTGAATATATTCAGGAAAAAACGCATACGCCCTTTTTGGCCAACAAAGCAACCTGGAAAGGTAAATCAGGGCTACAAAGAAGACTCGCTACCCATCGGTCAAAAGGGCCATGCTGAATAAAGTCTCAAAACCAGAAATGCAGGACAGGCCATGGAGAAATGGGAGCCTTGCTACACTGATGGGCGGGATGTAAATTGCCAACAGCCACTCTGGAGAAGTGTACGGTGTGTCCTGAAACATCTAAAAAACACAGCTTAGAGAGCATAGGGCACTTCCACTCATGGGGGTATAAATTGGGAAAATGAAAAATCAGCAAGACACAAGCACCCCAAAGTTTAGGGCTGCTCTGTTGACAAGGACCTCCACTTCATTCCACCTTCAATATCCCAGGAAAGAGAAAAATGGATAAAGAAGTTGTGGTCCTTATGTACAATGGAATATCACTCAGCCATGAAATCAATGTCATAAGGCTAGTAGCAGCATGATGAGTGGATTTAGGTACGACGATTCTAAGTGAAATAAGTCACACAGAAAAGGACACTTCTCATAAGGTATCACTTATAGAGGGAATGTCAAAAGCGTCACACTTGAACTGAATTACAAAACAGAACAGAGTCACACATGCAGAAAACACACTATGGCTGCTTAACGGGAAAGGTGAGGTGGGGTGATACATAAAACAAGGGTTTCAAATTAGCTCAGATACCGTTCCATAAACCCAATATGTAATAGACAAGACCTACTCCTTGCTCAGAGAACTGGACTCAACACACCCTATTCACCGCACAAGAATATATCTGACTAGTAATAATCTTAAAACCTATGTATTGATATCTCTCTGTTAGTGTGTCAAGTGGGTGTAAAGCGGCATAAACACAGCAGTGAAAAGCAGCTAAACCCCATTATAAAAATAAATTACTTTGAAAAACCCATGAAACAAAGACAGTGAAAGAGAGAGAAATTCTTACACAATGCGTTCAGGGGCTGTGATGCAACCTGGATTGACCATATCTAGACCCACAGCTGGATGAGACATAAGGGTGGACACTCTTGGGGCTGAGAGGTTTGGTGAGGTTGGGTGAGCAAACGCAGACCCTTTAAAGTACTACTGCGTGGTACCCATCCCATGGGACCCAAATCTCCAGGTTCAAGGGCATCTTCCTACATCGAAAACATGCATGAGAAAACAAAAAGATGGTACACCATGTGATGGGGAAAGGTTTCTAAAACGCACCTCATTTCTCTTCTCCTTGTGCCCGGGTTCGCCATTCCAGCCGCTTTACTAACAATCTCCCTACTTGGAGCATCAGCACCTTTAACCTCCTGTTCTGTACAGGTTGCAATTTGTCCTGAGGATGAACGGGTAGACGGGGAACCAGTGAGAGACTAGCTCTTGGTGTTGGGACAGGCACAGGTCACTCTATTTTCCCATCAGGAAGAAGAATTAACCACAGGCTAATCATCGCCCCCGAAAGCAGAACAGGGCCTGAAGCCATCCTGCGCTTTTGCGGCCAGCTCCCAAAAAAGCGAGTTGTAAAATGGAGCTTCAGGGCACTGCAATTCACAAACCTGCAGAGTTATAAATGATAACTCTCGTCCACAAATATATTGAGGGAAGGCAAAGAAGAGGATTTGTAATCAAGGCCGAATTGCAGGAAACAGATTTCAGGAGGTAGATTCGAATCGCCTTTAAAGCACATGAAAAGCGGCAAAACGTTGACAATGATGCCCTTGGCCAAAAAGGGCGTATGCGTTTTTTCCTGAATATATTCAGGAAAAAACGCATACGCCCTTTTTGGCCAACAAAGCAACCTGGAAAGGTAAATCAGGGCTACAATGAAGACTCGCTACCCATCGGTCAAAAGGGCCATGCTGAATAAAGTCTCAAAACCAGAAATGCAGGACAGGCCATGGAGAAATGGGAGCCTTGCTACACTGATGGGCGGGATGTAAATTGCCAACAGCCACTCTGGAGAAGTGTACGGTGTGTCCTGAAACATCTAAAAAACACAGCTTAGAGAGCATAGGGCACTTCCACTCATGGGGGTATAAATTGGGAAAATGAAAAATCAGCAAGACACAAGCACCCCAAAGTTTAGGGCTGCTCTGTTGACAAGGACCTCCACTTCATTCCACCTTCAATATCCCAGGAAAGAGAAAAATGGATAAAGAAGTTGTGGTCCTTATGTACAATGGAATATCACTCAGCCATGAAATCAATGTCATAAGGCTAGTAGCAGCATGATGAGTGGATTTAGGTACGACGATTCTAAGTGAAATAAGTCACACAGAAAAGGACACTTCTCATAAGGTATCACTTATAGAGGGAATGTCAAAAGCGTCACACTTGAACTGAATTACAAAACAGAACAGAGTCACACATGCAGAAAACACACTATGGCTGCTTAACGGGAAAGGTGAGGTGGGGTGATACATAAAACAAGGGTTTCAAATTAGCTCAGATACCGTTCCATAAACCCAATATGTAATAGACAAGACCTACTCCTTGCTCAGAGAACTGGACTCAACACACCCTATTCACCGCACAAGAATATATCTGACTAGTAATAATCTTAAAACCTATGTATTGATATCTCTCTGTTAGTGTGTCAAGTGGATGTAAAGCGGCATAAACACAGCAGTGAAAAGCAGCTAAACCCCATTATAAAAATAAATTACTTTGAAAAACCCATGAAACAAAGACAGTGAAAGAGAGAGAAATTCTTACACAATGCGTTCAGGGGCTGTGATGCAACCTGGATTGACCATATCTAGACCCACAGCTGGATGAGACATAAGGGTGGACACTCTTGGGGCTGAGAGGTTTGGTGAGGTTGGGTGAGCAAACGCAGACCCTTTAAAGTAATACTGCGTGGTACCCATCGCATGGGTCCCAAATCTCCAGGTTCAAGGGCATCTTCCTACATCGAAAACATGCATGAGAAAACAAAAAGATGGTACACCATGTGATGGGGAAAGGTTTCTAAAACGCACCTCATTTCTCTTCTCCTTGTGCCCGGGTTCGCCATTCCAGCCGCTTTACTAACAATCTCCCTACTTGGAGCATCAGCACCTTTAACCTCCTGTTCTGTACAGGTTGCAATTTGTCCTGAGGATGAACGGGTAGACGGGGAACCAGTGAGAGACTAGCTCTTGGTGTTGGGACAGGCACAGGTCACTCTATTTTCCCATCAGGAAGAAGAATTAACCACAGGCTAATCATCGCCCCCGAAAGCAGAACAGGGCCTGAAGCCATCCTGCGCTTTTGCGGCCAGCTCCCAAAAAAGCGAGTTGTAAAATGGAGCTTCAGGGCACTGCAATTCACAAACCTGCAGAGTTATAAATGATAACTCTCGTCCACAAATATATTGAGGGAAGGCAAAGAAGAGGATTTGAAATCAAGGCAGAATTGCAGGAAACAGATTTCAGGAGGTAGATTCGAATCGCCTTTAAAGCACATGAAAAGCGGCAAAACGTTGACAATGATGCCCTTGGCCAAAAAGGGCGTATGCGTTTTTTCCTGAATACATTCAGGAAAAAACGCATACGCCCTTTTTGGCCAACAAAGCAACCTGGAAAGGTAAATCAGGGCTACAAAGAAGACTCGCTACCCATCGATCAAAAGGGCCATGCTGAATAAAGTCTCAAAACCAGAAATGCAGGACAGGCCATGGAGAAATGGGAGCCTTGCTACACTGATGGGCGGGATGTAAATTGCCAACAGCCACTCTGGAGAAGTGTACGGTGTGTCCTGAAACATCTAAAAAACACAGCTTAGAGAGCATAGGGCACTTCCACTCATGGGGGTATAAATTGGGAAAATGAAAAATCAGCAAGACACAAGCAGCCCAAAGTTAAGGGCTGCTCTGTTGACAAGGACCTCCACTTCATTCCACCTTCAATATCCCAGGAAAGAGAAAAATGGATAAAGAAGTTGTGGTCCTTATGTACAATGGAATATCACTCAGCCATGAAATCAATGTCATAAGGCTAGTAGCAGCATGATGAGTGGATTTAGGTACGACGATTCTAAGTGAAATAAGTCACACAGAAAAGGACACTTCTCATAAGGTATCACTTATAGAGGGAATGTCAAAAGCGTCACACTTGAACTGAATTACAAAACAGAACAGAGTCACACATGCAGAAAACACACTATGGCTGCTTAACGGGAAAGGTGAGGTGGGGTGATACATAAAACAAGGGTTTCAAATTAGCTCAGATACCGTTCCATAAACCCAATATGTAATAGACAAGACCTACTCCTTGCTCAGAGAACTGGACTCAACACGTCCTATTCACCGCACAAGAATATATCTGACTAGTAATAATCTTAAAACCTATGTATTGATATCTCTCTGTTAGTGTGTCAAGTGGGTGTAAAGCGGCATAAACACAGCATTGAAAAGCAGCTAAACCCCATTATAAAAATAAATTACTTTGAAAAACCCATGAAACAAAGACAGTGAAAGAGAGAGAAATTCTTACACAATGCGTTCAGGGGCTGTGATGCAACCTGGATTGACCATATCTAGACCCACAGCTGGATGAGACATAAGGGTGGACACTCTTGGGGCTGAGAGGTTTGGTGAGGTTGGGTGAGCAAACGCAGACCCTTTAAAGTAATACTGCGTGGTACCCATCCCATGGGACCCAAATCTCCAGGTTCAAGGGCATCTTCCTACATCGAAAACATGCATGAGAAAACAAAAAGATGGTACACCATGTGATGGGGAAAGGTTTCTAAAACGCACCTCATTTCTCTTCTCCTTGTGCCCGGGTTCGCCATTCCAGCCGCTTTACTAACAATCTCCCTACTTGGAGCATCAGCACCTTTAACCTCCTGTTCTGTACAGGTTGCAATTTGTCCTGAGGATGAACGGGTAGACGGGGAACCAGTGAGAGACTAGCTCTTGGTGTTGGGACAGGCACAGGTCACTCTATTTTCCCATCAGGAAGAAGAATTAACCACAGGCTAATCATCGCCCCCGAAAGCAGAACAGGGCCTGAAGCCATCCTGCGCTTTTGCGGCCAGCTCCCAAAAAAGCGAGTTGTAAAATGGAGCTTCAGGGCACTGCAATTCACAAACCTGCAGAGTTATAAATGATAACTCTCGTCCACAAATATATTGAGGGAAGGCAAAGAAGAGGATTTGTAATCAAGGCCGAATTGCAGGAAACAGATTTCAGGAGGTAGATTCGAATCGCCTTTAAAGCACATGAAAAGCGGCAAAACGTTGACAATGATGCCCTTGGCCAAAAAGGGCGTATGCGTTTTTTCCTGAATATATTCAGGAAAAAACGCATACGCCCTTTTTGGCCAACCAAGCAACCTGGAAAGGTAAATCAGGGCTACAAAGAAGACTCGCTACCCATCGGTCAAAAGGGCCATGCTGAATAAAGTCTCAAAACCAGAAATGCAGGACAGGCCATGGAGAAATGGGAGCCTTGCTACACTGATGGGCGGGATGTAAATTGCCAACAGCCACTCTGGAGAAGTGTACGGTGTGTCCTGAAACATCTAAAAAACACAGCTTAGAGAGCATAGGGCACTTCCACTCATGGGGGTATAAATTGGGAAAATGAAAAATCAGCAAGACACAAGCACCCCAAAGTTTAGGGCTGCTCTGTTGACAAGGACCTCCACTTCATTCCACCTTCAATATCCCAGGAAAGAGAAAAATGGATAAAGAAGTTGTGGTCCTTATGTACAATGGAATATCACTCAGCCATGAAATCAATGTCATAAGGCTAGTAGCAGCATGATGAGTGGATTTAGGTACGACGATTCTAAGTGAAATAAGTCACACAGAAAAGGACACTTCTCATAAGGTATCACTTATAGAGGGAATGTCAAAAGCGTTACACTTGAACTGAATTACAAAACAGAACAGAGTCACACATGCAGAAAACACACTATGGCTGCTTAACGGGAAAGGTGAGGTGGGGTGATACATAAAACAAGGGTTTCAAATTAGCTCAGATACCGTTCCATAAACCCAATATGTAATAGACAAGACCTACTCCTTGCTCAGAGAACTGGACTCAACACGCCCTATTCACCGCACAAGAATATATCTGACTAGTAATAATCTTAAAACCTATGTATTGATATCTCTCTGTTAGTGTGTCAAGTGGGTGTAAAGCGGCATAAACACAGCAGTGAAAAGCAGCTAAACCCCATTATAAAAATAAATTACTTCGAAAAACCCATGAAACAAAGACTGTGAAAGAGAGAGAAATTCTTACACAATGCGTTCAGGGGCTGTGATGCAACCTGGATTGACCATATCTAGGCCCACAGCTGGATGAGACATAAGGGTGGACACTCTTGGGGCTGAGAGGTTTGGTGAGGTTGGGTGAGCAAACGCAGACCCTTTAAAGTAATACTGCGTGGTACCCATCGCATGGGTCCCAAATCTCCAGGTTCAAGGGCATCTTCCTACATCGAAAACATGCATGAGAAAACAAAAAGATGGTACACCATGTGATGGGGAAAGGTTTCTAAAACGCACCTCATTTCTCTTCTCCTTGTGCCCGGGTTCGCCATTCCAGCCGCTTTACTAACAATCTCCCTACTTGGAGCATCAGCACCTTTAACCTCCTGTTCTGTACAGGTTGCAATTTGTCCTGAGGATGAACGGGTACACGGGGAACCAGTGAGAGACTAGCTCTTGGTGTTGGGACAGGCACAGGTCACTCTATTTTCCCATCAGGAAGAAGAATTAACCACAGGCTAATCATCACCCCCGAAAGCAGAACAGGGCCTGAAGCCATCCTGCGCTTTTGCGGCCAGCTCCCAAAAAAGCGAGTTGTAAAATGGAGCTTCAGGGCACTGCAATTCACAAACCTGCAGAGTTATAAATGATAACTCTCGTCCACAAATATATTGAGGGAAGGCAAAGAAGAGGATTTGAAATCAAGGCCGAATTGCAGGAAACAGATTTCAGGAGGTAGATTCGAATCGCCTTTAAAGCACATGAAAAGCGGCAAAACGTTGACAATGATGCCCTTGGCCAAAAAGGGCGTATGCGTTTTTTCCTGAATATATTCAGGAAAAAACGCATACGCCCTTTTTGGCCAAACAAGCAACCTGGAAAGGTAAATCAGGGCTACAAAGAAGACTCGCTACCCATCGGTCAAAAGGGCCATGCTGAATAAAGTCTCAAAACCAGAAATGCAGGACAGGCCATGGAGAAATGGGAGCCTTGCTACACTGATTGGCGGGATGTAAATTGCCAACAGCCACTCTGGAGAAGTGTACGGTGTGTCCTGAAACATCTAAAAAACACAGCTTAGAGAGCATAGGGCACTTCCACTCATGGGGGTATAAATTGGGAAAATGAAAAATCAGCAAGACACAAGCAGCCCAAAGTTTAGGGCTGCTCTGTTGACAAGGACCTCCACTTCATTCCACCTTCAATATCCCAGGAAAGAGAAAAATGGATAAAGAAGTTGTGGTCCTTATGTACAATGGAATATCACTCAGCCATGAAATCAATGTCATAAGGCTAGTAGGAGCATGATGAGTGGATTTAGGTACGACGATTCTAAGTGAAATAAGTCACACAGAAAAGGACACTTCTCATAAGGTATCACTTATAGAGGGAATATAAAAAGCGTCACACTTGAACTGAATTACAAAACAGAACAGAGTCACACATGCAGAAAACACACTATGGCTGCTTAACGGGAAAGGTGAGGTGGGGTGATACATAAAACAAGGGTTTCAAATTAGCTCAGATACCGTTCCATAAACCCAATATGTAATAGACAAGACCTACTCCTTGCTCAGAGAACTGGACTCAACACACCCTATTCACCGCACAAGAATATAGCTGACTAGTAATAATCTTAAAACCTATGTATTGATATCTCTCTGTTAGTGTGTCAAGTGGGTGTAAAGCGGCATAAACACAGCAGTGAAAAGCAGCTAAACCCCATTATAAAAATAAATTACTTCGAAAAACCCATGAAACAAAGACAGTGAAAGAGAGAGAAATTCTTACACAATGCGTTCAGGGGCTGTGATGCAACCTGGATTGACCATATCTAGACCCACAGCTGGATGATACATAAGGGTGGACACTCTTGGGGCTGAGAGGTTTGGTGAGGTTGGGTGAGCTAACGCAGACCCTTTAAAGTACTACTGCGTGGTACCCATCCCATGGGACCCAAATCTCCAGGTTCAAGGGCATCTTCCTACATCGAAAACATGCATGAGAAAACAAAAAGATGGTACACCATGTGATGGGGAAAGGTTTCTAAAACGCACCTCATTTCTCTTCTCCTTGTGCCCGGGTTCGCCATTCCAGCCGCTTTACTAACAATCTCCCTACTTGGAGCATCAGCACCTTTAACCTCCTGTTCTGTACAGGTTGCAATTTGTCCTGAGGATGAACGGGTACACGGGGAACCAGTGAGAGACTAGCTCTTGGTGTTGGGACAGGCACAGGTCACTCTATTTTCCCATCAGGAAGAAGAATTAACCACAGGCTCATCCTCCCCCCCGGAAGCAGAACAGGGCCTGAAGCCATCCTGCGCTTTTGAGGCCAGCTCCCAAAAATGCGAGTTGTAAAATGGAGCTTCAGGGCACTGCAATTCTCAAACCTGCAGAGTTATAAATGATAACTCTCGCCCACAAATACATTGAGGGAAGGCAAAGAAGAGGATTTGAAATCAAGGCCGAATTGCAGGAAACAGATTTCAGGAGGTAGATTCGAATCGCCTTTAAAGCACATGAAAAGCGGCAAAACGTTGACAATGATGCCCTTGGCCAAAAAGGGCGTATGCGTTTTTTCCTGAATATATTCAGGAAAAAACGCATACGCCCTTTTTGGCCAACCAAGCAACCTGGAAAGGCAAATCAGGGCTACAAAGAAGACTCGCTACCCATCGGTCAAAAGGGCCATGCTGAATAAAGTCTCAAAACCAGAAATGCAGGACAGGCCATGGAGAAATGGGAGCCTTGCTACACTGATGGGCGGGATGTAAATTGCCAACAGCCACTCTGGAGAAGTGTACGGTGTGTCCTGAAACATCTAAAAAACACAGCTTAGAGAGCATAGGGCACTTCCACTCATGGGGGTATAAATTGGGAAAATGAAAAATCAGCAAGACACAAGCACCCCAAAGTTTAGGGCTGCTCTGTTGACAAGGACCTCCACTTCATTCCACCTTCAATATCCCAGGAAAGAGAAAAATGGATAAAGAAGTTGTGGTCCTTATGTACAATGGAATATCACTCAGCCATGAAATCAATGTCATAAGGCTAGTAGCAGCATGATGAGTGGATTTAGGTACGACGATTCTAAGTGAAATAAGTCACACAGAAAAGGACACTTCTCATAAGGTATCACTTATAGAGGGAATGTAAAAAGCGTCACACTTGAACTGAATTATAAAACAGAACAGAGTCACACATGCAGAAAACACACTATGGCTGCTTAACGGGAAAGGTGAGGTGGGGTGATACATAAAACAAGGGTTTCAAATTAGCTCAGATACCGTTCCATAAACCCAATATGTAATAGACAAGACCTACTCCTTGCTCAGAGAACTGGACTCAACACACCCTATTCACCGCACAAGAATAGAGCTGACTAGTAATAATCTTAAAACCTATGTATTGATATCTCTCTGTTAGTGTGTCAAGTGGGTGTAAAGCGGCATAAACACAGCAGTGAAAAGCAGCTAAACCCCATTATAAAAATAAATTACTTCGAAAAACCCATGAAACAAAGACAGTGAAAGAGAGAGAAATTCTTACACAATGCGTTCAGGGGCTGTGATGCAACCTGGATTGACCATATCTAGACTCACAGCGGGATGAGACATAAGGGTGGACACTCTTGGGGCTGAGAGGTTTGGTGAGGTTGGGTGAGCAAACGCAGACCCTTTAAAGTAATACTGCGTGGTACCCATCGCATGCGTCCCAAATCTCCAGGTTCAAGGGGATCTTCCTACATCGAAATCATGCATGAGAAAACAAAAAGATGGTACACCATGTGATGGGGAAAGGTTTCTGAAACGCACCTCATTTCTCTTCTCCTTGTGCCCGGGTTCGCCATTCCAGCCGCTTTACTAACAATCTCCCTACTTGGAGCATCAGCACCTTTAACCTCCTGTTCTGTACAGGTTGCAATTTGTCCTGAGGATGAACGGGTACACGGGGAACCAGTGAGAGACTAGCTCTTGGTGTTGGGACAGGCACAGGTCACTCTATTTTCCCATCAGGAAGAAGAATTAACCACAGGCTAATCATCGCCCCCGAAAGCAGAACAGGGCCTGAAGCCATCCTGCGTTTTTGAGGCCAGCTCCCAAAAAAGCGAGTTGTAAAATGGAGCTTCAGGGCACTGCAATTCACAAACCTGCAGAGTTATAAATGATAACTCTCGTCCACAAATATATTGAGGGAAGGCAAAGAAGAGGATTTGAAATCAAGGCAGAATTGGAGGAAACAGATTTCAGGAGGTACATTCGAATCGCCTTTAAAGCACATGAAAAGCGGCAAAACGTTGACAATGATGCCCTTGGCCAAAAAGGGCGTATGCGTTTTTTCCTGAATATATTCAGGAAAAAACGCATACGCCCTTTTTGGCCAACAAAGCAACCTGGAAAGGTAAATCAGGGCTACAAAGAAGACTCGCTACCCATCGGTCAAAAGGGCCATGCTGAATAAAGTCTCAAAACCAGAAATGCAGGACAGGCCATGGAGAAATGGGAGCCTTGCTACACTGATGGGCGGGATGTAAATTGCCAACAGCCACTCTGGAGAAGTGTACGGTGTGTCCTGAAACATCTAAAAAACACAGCTTAGAGAGCATAGGGCACTTCCACTCATGGGGGTATAAATTGGGAAAATGAAAAATCAGCAAGACACAAGCAGCCCAAAGTTTAGGGCTGCTCTGTTGACAAGGACCTCCACTTCATTTCACCTTCAATATCCCAGGAAAGAGAAAAATGGATAAAGAAGTTGTGGTCCTTATGTACAATGGAATATCACTCAGCCATGAAATCAATGTCATAAGGCTAGTAGCAGCATGATGAGTGGATTTAGGTACGACGATTCTAAGTGAAATAAGTCACACAGAAAAGGACACTTCTCATAAGGTATCACTTATAGAGGGAATGTCAAAACCGTTACACTTGAACTGAATTACAAAACAGAACAGAGTCACACATGCAGAAAACACACTATGGCTACTTAACGGGAAAGGTGAGGTGGGGTGATACATAAAACAAGGGTTTCAAATTAGCTCAGATACCGTTCCATAAACCCAATATGTAATAGACAAAACCTACTCCTTGCTCAGAGAACTGGACTCAACACGTCCTATTCACCGCACAAGAATATATCTGACTAGTAATAATCTTAAAACCTATGTATTGATATCTCTCTGTTAGTGTGTCAAGTGGGTGTAAAGCGGCATAAACACAGCAGTGAAAAGCAGCTAAACCCCATTATAAAAATAAATTACTTCGAAAAACCCATGAAACAAAGACAGTGAAAGAGAGAGAAATTCTTACACAATGCGTTCAGGGGCTGTGATGCAACCTGGATTGACCATATCTAGACTCACAGCTGGATGAGACATAAGGGTGGACACTCTTGGGGCTGAGAGCTTTGGTGAGGTTGGGTGAGCAAACGCAGACCCTTTAAAGTAATACTGCGTGGTACCCATCGCATGCGTCCCAAATCTCCAGGTTCAAGGGGATCTTCCTACATCGAAATCATGCATGAGAAAACAAAAAGATGGTACACCATGTGATGGGGAAAGGTTTCTGAAACGCACCTCATTTCTCTTCTCCTTGTGCCCGGGTTCGCCATTCCAGCCGCTTTACTAACAATCTCCCTACTTGGAGCATCAGCACCTTTAACCTCCTGTTCCGTACAGGTTGCAATTTGTCCTGAGGATGAACGGGTAGTCGGGGAACCAGTGAGAGACTAGCTCTTGGTGTTGGGACAGGCACAGGTCACTCTATTTTCCCATCAGGAAGAAGAATTAACCACAGGCTCATCCTCCCCCCCGGAAGCAGAACAGGGCCTGAAGCCATCCTGCGCTTTTGAGGCCAGCTCCCAAAAAAGCGAGTTGTAAAATGGAGCTTCAGGGCACTGCAATTCACAAACCTGCAGAGTTATAAATGATAATTCTCGTCCACAAATATATTGAGGGAAGGCAAAGAAGAGGATTTGAAATCAAGGCCGAATTGCAGGAAACAGATTTCAGGAGGTAGATTCGAATCGCCTTTAAAGCACATGAAAAGCGGCAAAACGTTGACAATGATGCCCTTGGCCAAAAAGGGCGTATGCGTTTTTTCCTGAATATATTCAGGAAAAAACGCATACGCCCTTTTTGGCCAAACAAGCAACCTGGAAAGGTAAATCAGGGCTACAAAGAAGACTCGCTACCCATCGGTCAAAAGGGCCATGCTGAATAAAGTCTCAAAACCAGAAATGCAGGACAGGCCATGGAGAAATGGGAGCCTTGCTACACTGATGGGCGGGATGTAAATTGCCAACAGCCACTCTGGAGAAGTGTACGGTGTGTCCTGAAACATCTAAAAAACACAGCTTAGAGAGCATAGGGCACTTCCACTCATGGGGGTATAAATTGGGAAAATGAAAAATCAGCAAGACACAAGCAGCCCAAAGTTTAGGGCTGCTCTGTTGACAAGGACCTCCACTTCATTCCACCTTCAATATCCCAGGAAAGAGAAAAATGGATAAAGAAGTTGTGGTCCTTATGTACAATGGAATATCACTCAGCCATGAAATCAATATCATAAGGCTAGTAGCAGCATGATGAGTGGATTTAGGTACGACGATTCTAAGTGAAATAAGTCACACAGAAAAGGACACTTCTCATAAGGTATCACTTATAGAGGGAATGTCAAAACCGTTACACTTGAACTGAATTACAAAACAGAACAGAGTCACACATGCAGAAAACACACTATGGCTACTTAACGGGAAAGGTGAGGTGGGGTGATACATAAAACAAGGGTTTCAAATTAGCTCAGATACCGTTCCATAAACCCAATATGTAATAGACAAAACCTACTCCTTGCTCAGAGAACTGGACTCAACACGTCCTATTCACCGCACAAGAATATATCTGACTAGTAATAATCTTAAAACCTATGTATTGATATCTCTCTGTTAGTGTGTCAAGTGGGTGTAAAGCGGCATAAACACAGCAGTGAAAAGCAGCTAAACCCCATTATAAAAATAAATTACTTCGAAAAACCCATGAAACAAAGACAGTGAAAGAGAGAGAAATTCTTACACAATGCGTTCAGGGGCTGTGATGCAACCTGGATTGACCATATCTAGACTCACAGCGGGATGAGACATAAGGGTGGACACTCTTGGGGCTGAGAGGTTTGGTGAGGTTGGGTGAGCAAACGCAGACCCTTTAAAGTAATACTGCGTGGTACCCATCGCATGCGTCCCAAATCTCCAGGTTCAAGGGGATCTTCCTACATCGAAATCATGCATGAGAAAACAAAAAGATGGTACACCATGTGATGGGGAAAGGTTTCTGAAACGCACCTCATTTCTCTTCTCCTTGTGCCCGGGTTCGCCATTCCAGCCGCTTTACTAACAATCTCCCTACTTGGAGCATCAGCACCTTTAACCTCCTGTTCCGTACAGGTTGCAATTTGTCCTGAGGATGAACGGGTAGACGGGGAACCAGTGAGAGACTAGCTCTTGGTGTTGGGACAGGCACAGGTCACTCTATTTTCCCATCAGGAAGAAGAATTAACCACAGGCTCATCCTCCCCCCCGGAAGCAGAACAGGGCCTGAAGCCATCCTGCGCTTTTGAGGCCAGCTCCCAAAAATGCGAGTTGTAAAATGGAGCTTCAGGGCACTGCAATTCTCAAACCTGCAGAGTTATAAATGATAACTCTCGCCCACAAATACATTGAGGGAAGGCAAAGAAGAGGATTTGAAATCAAGGCCGAATTGCAGGAAACAGATTTCAGGAGGTAGATTCGAATCGCCTTTAAAGCACATGAAAAGCGGCAAAACGTTGACAATGATGCCCTTGGCCAAAAAGGGCGTATGCGTTTTTTCCTGAATATATTCAGGAAAAAACGCATACGCCCTTTTTGGCCAACCAAGCAACCTGGAAAGGCAAATCAGGGCTACAAAGAAGACTCGCTACCCATCGGTCAAAAGGGCCATGCTGAATAAAGTCTCAAAACCAGAAATGCAGGACAGGCCATGGAGAAATGGGAGCCTTGCTACACTGATGGGCGGGATGTAAATTGCCAACAGCCACTCTGGAGAAGTGTACGGTGTGTCCTGAAACATCTAAAAAACACAGCTTAGAGAGCATAGGGCACTTCCACTCATGGGGGTATAAATTGGGAAAATGAAAAATCAGCAAGACACAAGCACCCCAAAGTTTAGGGCTGCTCTGTTGACAAGGACCTCCACTTCATTCCACCTTCAATATCCCAGGAAAGAGAAAAATGGATAAAGAAGTTGTGGTCCTTATGTACAATGGAATATCACTCAGCCATGAAATCAATGTCATAAGGCTAGTAGCAGCATGATGAGTGGATTTAGGTACGACGATTCTAAGTGAAATAAGTCACACAGAAAAGGACACTTCTCATAAGGTATCACTTATAGAGGGAATGTAAAAAGCGTCACACTTGAACTGAATTACAAAACAGAACAGAGTCACACATGCAGAAAACACACTATGGCTGCTTAACGGGAAAGGTGAGGTGGGGTGATACATAAAACAAGGGTTTCAAATTAGCTCAGATACCGTTCCATAAACCCAATATGTAATAGACAAGACCTACTCCTTGCTCAGAGAACTGGACTCAACACACCCTATTCACCGCACAAGAATATAGCTGACTAGTAATAATCTTAAAACCTATGTATTGATATCTCTCTGTTAGTGTGTCAAGTGGGTGTAAAGCGGCATAAACACAGCAGTGAAAAGCAGCTAAACCCCATTATAAAAATAAATTACTTCGAAAAACCCATGAAACAAAGACAGTGAAAGAGAGAGAAATTCTTACACAATGCGTTCAGGGGCTGTGATGCAACCTGGATTGACCATATCTAGACTCACAGCGGGATGAGACATAAGGGTGGACACTCTTGGGGCTGAGAGGTTTGGTGAGGTTGGGTGAGCAAACGCAGACCCTTTAAAGTAATACTGCGTGGTACCCATCGCATGCGTCCCAAATCTCCAGGTTCAAGGGGATCTTCCTACATCGAAATCATGCATGAGAAAACAAAAAGATGGTACACCATGTGATGGGGAAAGGTTTCTAAAACGCACCTCATTTCTCTTCTCCTTGTGCCCGGGTTCGTCATTCCAGCCGCTTTACTAACAATCTCCCTACTTGGAGCATCAGCACCTTTAACCTCCTGTTCTGTACAGGTTGCAATTTGTCCTGAGGATGAACGGGTACACGGGGAACCAGTGAGAGACTAGCTCTTGGTGTTGGGACAGGCACAGGTCACTCTATTTTCCCATCAGGAAGAAGAATTAACCACAGGCTAATCATCGCCCCCGAAAGCAGAACAGGGCCTGAAGCCATCCTGCGCTTTTGCGGCCAGCTCCCAAAAAAGCGAGTTGTAAAATGGAGCTTCAGGGCACTGCAATTCACAAACCTGCAGAGTTATAAATGATAACTCTCGTCCACAAATATATTGAGGGAAGGCAAAGAAGAGGATTTGAAATCAAGGCAGAATTGCAGGAAACAGATTTCAGGAGGTAGATTCGAATCGCCTTTAAAGCACATGAAAAGCGGCAAAACGTTGACAATGATGCCCTTGGCCAAAAAGGGCGTATGCGTTTTTTCCTGAATATATTCAGGAAAAAACGCATACGCCCTTTTTGGCCAACAAAGCAACCTGGAAAGGTAAATCAGGGCTACAAAGAAGACTCGCTACCCATCGGTCAAAAGGGCCATGCTGAATAAAGTCTCAAAACCAGAAATGCAGGACAGGCCATGGAGAAATGGGAGCCTTGCTACACTGATGGGCGGGATGTAAATTGCCAACAGCCACTCTGGAGAAGTGTACGGTGTGTCCTGAAACATCTAAAAAACACAGCTTAGAGAGCATAGGGCACTTCCACTCATGGGGGTATAAATTGGGAAAATGAAAAATCAGCAAGACACAAGCAGCCCAAAGTTTAGGGCTGCTCTGTTGACAAGGACCTCCACTTCATTTCACCTTCAATATCCCAGGAAAGAGAAAAATGGATAAAGAAGTTGTGGTCCTTATGTACAATGGAATATCACTCAGCCATGAAATCAATGTCATAAGGCTAGTAGCAGCATGATGAGTGGATTTAGGTACGACGATTCTAAGTGAAATAAGTCACACAGAAAAGGACACTTCTCATAAGGTATCACTTATAGAGGGAATGTCAAAACCGTTACACTTGAACTGAATTACAAAACAGAACAGAGTCACACATGCAGAAAACACACTATGGCTACTTAACGGGAAAGGTGAGGTGGGGTGATACATAAAACAAGGGTTTCAAATTAGCTCAGATACCGTTCCATAAACCCAATATGTAATAGACAAAACCTACTCCTTGCTCAGAGAACTGGACTCAACACGTCCTATTCACCGCACAAGAATATATCTGACTAGTAATAATCTTAAAACCTATGTATTGATATCTCTCTGTTAGTGTGTCAAGTGGGTGTAAAGCGGCATAAACACAGCAGTGAAAAGCAGCTAAACCCCATTATAAAAATAAATTACTTCGAAAAACCCATGAAACAAAGACAGTGAAAGAGAGAGAAATTCTTACACAATGCGTTCAGGGGCTGTGATGCAACCTGGATTGACCATATCTAGACTCACAGCTGGATGAGACATAAGGGTGGACACTCTTGGGGCTGAGAGCTTTGGTGAGGTTGGGTGAGCAAACGCAGACCCTTTAAAGTAATACTGCGTGGTACCCATCGCATGCGTCCCAAATCTCCAGGTTCAAGGGGATCTTCCTACATCGAAATCATGCATGAGAAAACAAAAAGATGGTACACCATGTGATGGGGAAAGGTTTCTGAAACGCACCTCATTTCTCTTCTCCTTGTGCCCGGGTTCGCCATTCCAGCCGCTTTACTAACAATCTCCCTACTTGGAGCATCAGCACCTTTAACCTCCTGTTCCGTACAGGTTGCAATTTGTCCTGAGGATGAACGGGTAGTCGGGGAACCAGTGAGAGACTAGCTCTTGGTGTTGGGACAGGCACAGGTCACTCTATTTTCCCATCAGGAAGAAGAATTAACCACAGGCTCATCCTCCCCCCCGGAAGCAGAACAGGGCCTGAAGCCATCCTGCGCTTTTGAGGCCAGCTCCCAAAAAAGCGAGTTGTAAAATGGAGCTTCAGGGCACTGCAATTCACAAACCTGCAGAGTTATAAATGATAATTCTCGTCCACAAATATATTGAGGGAAGGCAAAGAAGAGGATTTGAAATCAAGGCCGAATTGCAGGAAACAGATTTCAGGAGGTAGATTCGAATCGCCTTTAAAGCACATGAAAAGCGGCAAAACGTTGACAATGATGCCCTTGGCCAAAAAGGGCGTATGCGTTTTTTCCTGAATATATTCAGGAAAAAACGCATACGCCCTTTTTGGCCAAACAAGCAACCTGGAAAGGTAAATCAGGGCTACAAAGAAGACTCGCTACCCATCGGTCAAAAGGGCCATGCTGAATAAAGTCTCAAAACCAGAAATGCAGGACAGGCCATGGAGAAATGGGAGCCTTGCTACACTGATGGGCGGGATGTAAATTGCCAACAGCCACTCTGGAGAAGTGTACGGTGTGTCCTGAAACATCTAAAAAACACAGCTTAGAGAGCATAGGGCACTTCCACTCATGGGGGTATAAATTGGGAAAATGAAAAATCAGCAAGACACAAGCAGCCCAAAGTTTAGGGCTGCTCTGTTGACAAGGACCTCCACTTCATTCCACCTTCAATATCCCAGGAAAGAGAAAAATGGATAAAGAAGTTGTGGTCCTTATGTACAATGGAATATCACTCAGCCATGAAATCAATGTCATAAGGCTAGTAGCAGCATGATGAGTGGATTTAGGTACGACGATTCTAAGTGAAATAAGTCACACAGAAAAGGACACTTCTCATAAGGTATCACTTATAGAGGGAATGTCAAAACCGTTACACTTGAACTGAATTACAAAACAGAACAGAGTCACACATGCAGAAAACACACTATGGCTACTTAACGGGAAAGGTGAGGTGGGGTGATACATAAAACAAGGGTTTCAAATTAGCTCAGATACCGTTCCATAAACCCAATATGTAATAGACAAAACCTACTCCTTGCTCAGAGAACTGGACTCAACACGTCCTATTCACCGCACAAGAATATATCTGACTAGTAATAATCTTAAAACCTATGTATTGATATCTCTCTGTTAGTGTGTCAAGTGGGTGTAAAGCGGCATAAACACAGCAGTGAAAAGCAGCTAAACCCCATTATAAAAATAAATTACTTCGAAAAACCCATGAAACAAAGACAGTGAAAGAGAGAGAAATTCTTACACAATGCGTTCAGGGGCTGTGATGCAACCTGGATTGACCATATCTAGACTCACAGCGGGATGAGACATAAGGGTGGACACTCTTGGGGCTGAGAGGTTTGGTGAGGTTGGGTGAGCAAACGCAGACCCTTTAAAGTAATACTGCGTGGTACCCATCGCATGCGTCCCAAATCTCCAGGTTCAAGGGGATCTTCCTACATCGAAATCATGCATGAGAAAACAAAAAGATGGTACACCATGTGATGGGGAAAGGTTTCTGAAACGCACCTCATTTCTCTTCTCCTTGTGCCCGGGTTCGCCATTCCAGCCGCTTTACTAACAATCTCCCTACTTGGAGCATCAGCACCTTTAACCTCCTGTTCCGTACAGGTTGCAATTTGTCCTGAGGATGAACGGGTAGACGGGGAACCAGTGAGAGACTAGCTCTTGGTGTTGGGACAGGCACAGGTCACTCTATTTTCCCATCAGGAAGAAGAATTAACCACAGGCTCATCCTCCCCCCCGGAAGCAGAACAGGGCCTGAAGCCATCCTGCGCTTTTGAGGCCAGCTCCCAAAAATGCGAGTTGTAAAATGGAGCTTCAGGGCACTGCAATTCTCAAACCTGCAGAGTTATAAATGATAACTCTCGCCCACAAATACATTGAGGGAAGGCAAAGAAGAGGATTTGAAATCAAGGCCGAATTGCAGGAAACAGATTTCAGGAGGTAGATTCGAATCGCCTTTAAAGCACATGAAAAGCGGCAAAACGTTGACAATGATGCCCTTGGCCAAAAAGGGCGTATGCGTTTTTTCCTGAATATATTCAGGAAAAAACGCATACGCCCTTTTTGGCCAACCAAGCAACCTGGAAAGGCAAATCAGGGCTACAAAGAAGACTCGCTACCCATCGGTCAAAAGGGCCATGCTGAATAAAGTCTCAAAACCAGAAATGCAGGACAGGCCATGGAGAAATGGGAGCCTTGCTACACTGATGGGCGGGATGTAAATTGCCAACAGCCACTCTGGAGAAGTGTACGGTGTGTCCTGAAACATCTAAAAAACACAGCTTAGAGAGCATAGGGCACTTCCACTCATGGGGGTATAAATTGGGAAAATGAAAAATCAGCAAGACACAAGCACCCCAAAGTTTAGGGCTGCTCTGTTGACAAGGACCTCCACTTCATTCCACCTTCAATATCCCAGGAAAGAGAAAAATGGATAAAGAAGTTGTGGTCCTTATGTACAATGGAATATCACTCAGCCATGAAATCAATGTCATAAGGCTAGTAGCAGCATGATGAGTGGATTTAGGTACGACGATTCTAAGTGAAATAAGTCACACAGAAAAGGACACTTCTCATAAGGTATCACTTATAGAGGGAATGTAAAAAGCGTCACACTTGAACTGAATTACAAAACAGAACAGAGTCACACATGCAGAAAACACACTATGGCTGCTTAACGGGAAAGGTGAGGTGGGGTGATACATAAAACAAGGGTTTCAAATTAGCTCAGATACCGTTCCATAAACCCAATATGTAATAGACAAGACCTACTCCTTGCTCAGAGAACTGGACTCAACACACCCTATTCACCGCACAAGAATATAGCTGACTAGTAATAATCTTAAAACCTATGTATTGATATCTCTCTGTTAGTGTGTCAAGTGGGTGTAAAGCGGCATAAACACAGCAGTGAAAAGCAGCTAAACCCCATTATAAAAATAAATTACTTCGAAAAACCCATGAAACAAAGACAGTGAAAGAGAGAGAAATTCTTACACAATGCGTTCAGGGGCTGTGATGCAACCTGGATTGACCATATCTAGACTCACAGCGGGATGAGACATAAGGGTGGACACTCTTGGGGCTGAGAGGTTTGGTGAGGTTGGGTGAGCAAACGCAGACCCTTTAAAGTAATACTGCGTGGTACCCATCGCATGCGTCCCAAATCTCCAGGTTCAAGGGGATCTTCCTACATCGAAATCATGCATGAGAAAACAAAAAGATGGTACACCATGTGATGGGGAAAGGTTTCTGAAACGCACCTCATTTCTCTTCTCCTTGTGCCCGGGTTCGCCATTCCAGCCGCTTTACTAACAATCTCCCTACTTGGAGCATCAGCACCTTTAACCTCCTGTTCCGTACATGTTGCAATTTGTCCTGAGGATGAACGGGTAGACGGGGAACCAGTGAGAGACTAGCTCTTGGTGTTGGGACAGGCACAGGTCACTCTATTTTCCCATCAGGAAGAAGAATTAACCACAGGCTAATCATCGCCCCCGAAAGCAGAACAGGGCCTGAAGCCATCCTGCGTTTTTGAGGCCAGCTCCCAAAAAAGCGAGTTGTAAAATGGAGCTTCAGGGCACTGCAATTCACAAACCTGCAGAGTTATAAATGATAACTCTCGTCCACAAATATATTGAGGGAAGGCAAAGAAGAGGATTTGAAATCAAGGCAGAATTGCAGGAAACAGATTTCAGGAGGTAGATTCGAATCGCCTTTAAAGCACATGAAAAGCGGCAAAACGTTGACAATGATGCCCTTGGCCAAAAAGGGCGTATGCGTTTTTTCCTGAATATATTCAGGAAAAAACGCATACGCCCTTTTTGGCCAACCAAGCAACCTGGAAAGGCAAATCAGGGCTACAAAGAAGACTCGCTACCCATCGGTCAAAAGGGCCATGCTGAATAAAGTCTCAAAACCAGAAATGCAGGACAGGCCATGGAGAAATGGGAGCCTTGCTACACTGATGGGCGGGATGTAAATTGCCAACAGCCACTCTGGAGAAGTGTACGGTGTGTCCTGAAACATCTAAAAAACACAGCTTAGAGAGCATAGGGCACTTCCACTCATGGGGGTATAAATTGGGAAAATGAAAAAGCAGCAAGACACAAGCAGCCCAAAGTTTAGGGCTGCTCTGTTGACAAGGACCTCCACTTCATTCCACCTTCAATATCCCAGGAAAGAGAAAAATGGATAAAGAAGTTGTGGTCCTTATGTACAATGGAATATCACTCAGCCATGAAATCAATGTCATAAGGCTAGTAGCAGCATGATGAGTGGATTTAGGTACGACGATTCTAAGTGAAATAAGTCACACAGAAAAAGACACTTCTCATAAGGTATCACTTATAGAGGGAATGTAAAAAGCGTCACACTTGAACTGAATTACAAAACAGAACAGAGTCACACATGCAGAAAACACACTATGGCTGCTTAACGGGAAAGGTGAGGTGGGGTGATACATAAAACAAGGGTTTCAAATTAGTTCAGATACCGTTCCATAAACCCAATATGTAATAGACAAGACCTACTCCTTGCTCAGAGAACTGGACTCAACACACCCTATTCACCGCACAAGAATATAGCTGACTAGTAATAATCTTAAAACCTATGTATTGATATCTCTCTGTTAGTGTGTCAAGTGGGTGTAAAGCGGCGTAAACACAGCAGTGAAAAGTAGCTAAACCCCATTATAAAAATAAATTACTTTTACAAACCCATGAAACAAAGACAATGAAAGAGAGAGAAATTCTTACACAATGCGTTCAGGGGCTGTGATGCAACCTGGATTGACCATATCTAGACCCACAGCTGGATGAGACATAAGGGTGGACACTCTTGGGGCTGAGAGGTTTGGTGAGGTTGGGTGAGCAAACGCAGACCCTTTAAAGTAATACTGCGTGGTACCCATCGCATGCGTCCCAAATCTCCAGGTTCAAGGGCATCTTCCTACATCGAAAACATGCATGAGAAAACAAAAAGATGGTACACCATGTGATGGGGAAAGGTTTCTAAAACGCACCTCATTTCTCTTCTCCTTGTGCCCGGGTTCGTCATTCCAGCCGCTTTACTAACAATCTCCCTACTTGGAGCATCAGCACCTTTAACCTCCTGTTCTGTACAGGTTGCAATTTGTCCTGAGGATGAACGGGTACACGGGGAACCAGTGAGAGACTAGCTCTTGGTGTTGGGACAGGCACAGGTCACTCTATTTTCCCATCAGGAAGAAGAATTAACCACAGGCTAATCATCGCCCCCGAAAGCAGAACAGGGCCTGAAGCCATCCTGCGCTTTTGCGGCCAGCTCCCAAAAAAGCGAGTTGTAAAATGGAGCTTCAGGGCACTGCAATTCACAAACCTGCAGAGTTATAAATGATAACTCTCGTCCACAAATATATTGAGGGAAGGCAAAGAAGAGGATTTGAAATCAAGGCAGAATTGCAGGAAACAGATTTCAGGAGGTAGATTCGAATCGCCTTTAAAGCACATGAAAAGCGGCAAAACGTTGACAATGATGCCCTTGGCCAAAAAGGGCGTATGCGTTTTTTCCTGAATATATTCAGGAAAAAACGCATACGCCCTTTTTGGCCAACAAAGCAACCTGGAAAGGTAAATCAGGGCTACAAAGAAGACTCGCTACCCATCGGTCAAAAGGGCCATGCTGAATAAAGTCTCAAAACCAGAAATGCAGGACAGGCCATGGAGAAATGGGAGCCTTGCTACACTGATGGGCGGGATGTAAATTGCCAACAGCCACTCTGGAGAAGTGTACGGTGTGTCCTGAAATATCTAAAAAACACAGCTTAGAGAGCATAGGGCACTTCCACTCATGGGGGTATAAATTGGGAAAATGAAAAATCAGCAAGACACAAGCAGCCCAAAGTTTAGGGCTGCTCTGTTGACAAGGACCTCCACTTCATTTCACCTTCAATATCCCAGGAAAGAGAAAAATGGATAAAGAAGTTGTGGTCCTTATGTACAATGGAATATCACTCAGCCATGAAATCAATGTCATAAGGCTAGTAGCAGCATGATGAGTGGATTTAGGTACGACGATTCTAAGTGAAATAAGTCACACAGAAAAGGACACTTCTCATAAGGTATCACTTATAGAGGGAATGTCAAAACCGTTACACTTGAACTGAATTACAAAACAGAACAGAGTCACACATGCAGAAAACACACTATGGCTGCTTAACGGGAAAGGTGAGGTGGGGTGATACATAAAACAAGGGTTTCAAATTAGCTCAGATACCGTTCCATAAACCCAATATGTAATAGACAAAACCTACTCCTTGCTCAGAGAACTGGACTCAACACGTCCTATTCACCGCACAAGAATATATCTGACTAGTAATAATCTTAAAACCTATGTATTGATATCTCTCTGTTAGTGTGTCAAGTGGGTGTAAAGCGGCATAAACACAGCAGTGAAAAGCAGCTAAACCCCATTATAAAAATAAATTACTTCGAAAAACCCATGAAACAAAGACAGTGAAAGAGAGAGAAATTCTTACACAATGCGTTCAGGGGCTGTGATGCAACCTGGATTGACCATATCTAGACTCACAGCTGGATGAGACATAAGGGTGGACACTCTTGGGGCTGAGAGGTTTGGTGAGGTTGGGTGAGCAAACGCAGACCCTTTAAAGTAATACTGCGTGGTACCCATCGCATGCGTCCCAAATCTCCAGGTTCAAGGGGATCTTCCTACATCGAAATCATGCATGAGAAAACAAAAAGATGGTACACCATGTGATGGGGAAAGGTTTCTGAAACGCACCTCATTTCTCTTCTCCTTGTGCCCGGGTTCGCCATTCCAGCCGCTTTACTAACAATCTCCCTACTTGGAGCATCAGCACCTTTAACCTCCTGTTCCGTACAGGTTGCAATTTGTCCTGAGGATGAACGGGTAGACGGGGAACCAGTGAGAGACTAGCTCTTGGTGTTGGGACAGGCACAGGTCACTCTATTTTCCCATCAGGAAGAAGAATTAACCACAGGCTCATCCTCCCCCCCGGAAGCAGAACAGGGCCTGAAGCCATCCTGCGCTTTTGCGGCCAGCTCCCAAAAAAGCGAGTTGTAAAATGGAGCTTCAGGGCACTGCAATTCACAAACCTGCAGAGTTATAAATGATAACTCTCGTCCACAAATATATTGAGGGAAGGCAAAGAAGAGGATTTGAAATCAAGGCAGAATTGCAGGAAACAGATTTCAGGAGGTAGATTCGAATCGCCTTTAAAGCACATGAAAAGCGGCAAAACGTTGACAATGATGCCCTTGGCCAAAAAGGGCGTATGCGTTTTTTCCTGAATATATTCAGGAAAAAACGCATACGCCCTTTTTGGCCAACAAAGCAACCTGGAAAGGTAAATCAGGGCTACAAAGAAGACTCGCTACCCATCGGTCAAAAGGGCCATGCTGAATAAAGTCTCAAAACCAGAAATGCAGGACAGGCCATGGAGAAATGGGAGCCTTGCTACACTGATGGGCGGGATGTAAATTGCCAACAGCCACTC